>NC_073695.1:125481592-125771918 GCF_029784165.1 Wyeomyia smithii | reverse complement strand
AACCCGCATGCCCGAATCTGTGTAGATACTGCCTGAAGCAACCATGACCTGACAGAATCTGTGTCAAGTGGAAGTTAACTTCTCCATGGCGCCTCCCGACCCATCCGGATACGTCCGGAATAAGTCGATGCGTCCATCTACCCTTTGCGGAATTGGACCATTCCTGCTGCCATCTGATCATCGAGAATGACCTTCTGGTGCCTCGTATACCCCTTGTGTCACGTTGATCGAAGCATTCTACATCCTCCTTAATGGCTATGCTGATAGGCATCATGCCGGACAGGACGCAGATTGCGTCGTATGACACTGTACGGTACGCGCTCACAACCCTCAGGCACATGAGCCTGTAGGTACTTTCCAGTTTTCGACGATGACTGTTGGTACCTAACGCTTTGGACCACGCTGGCCCACCATACCTGAGTATGGACGAAACCACGCTGGCAAGAAGTTTACGCTTGCTGCCATATACCGCTGAGCTATTGGACATCATTCGAGATAGTCCTGCAGCGGCCGTTGAAGCCCTCTTACAGGCATAGTCGACGTGACTCTTGAATGTGAGCTTATCGTCAACCATAACCCCCAAGAGCTTCAAGGAACGCCTTGAGGTAATGGTGCAGTCACCGACTCTGACCACCGCCTGTTGCTCTAATTTGCGGTTGTTCACAACCGTAACCTCCGTTTTATGGTGCGCTAACTCCAGTTTCCTAGAGTGCATCCAGTCTTCGACCTTGCGTATGCAGTGCGCGGCCGTCAACTCGACCTCTTCGATCGACTCGCCGTAGACCTCTAGCGTGATGTCGTCTGCGAAACCGACGATCACAACCCCTACAGGGAACTTTAGTTTCAACACCCCGTCATACATGACATTCCACAACACCGGGCCCAGGATGGAACCTTGCGGTACCCCTGCGGTGATTGGGACGCACTTCTGACCCTCCTCCGTGTTGTAAACTAGTACCCGATTCTGGAAATAATTTTCCAAAATCTTGTACAACGACACCGGTACGTGGATGCTCCTAAGCGCGAGCGCTATGGAGTCCCAACTGGCGCTATTGAATGCATTCTTCACGTCAAGCGTGACGATTGCACAATAGCGAATGCCCCAACTCTTACGCTGGAGTGCTACCTCTGCCGTCTTGGTGACAGAGAGAATAGCATCCAGCGTGGATCTACCTTTCCGGAAGCCGAACTGGTTACTTGCCAGACCGTTTACACCCTCTGTGTACTTCACCAGTCTGTTGAGGATAATCCTCTCAAGCACCTTGCCCGTAGTGTCCAGGAGACAGATAGGTCTGTATGCCGATGGGTCCCCTGGCGGTTTCCCAGCCTTCGGCAAAAGCACCAATCTCTGTCGCTTCCACCTGTCCGGAAAGAGGCAGTCATCCAGGCACTTCTGCATGACTGCTCGAAATAGATCGGGGGCCACTTTCATGGCCGTCCTGATGGCCAAGTTCGGGATTCCATCCGGTCCCGGTGCCTTGCTCACCTTTAGGGAGTTGGCGATCACGATGAGTTCCTCATTCGTAACCCTTACCTCCTCCACAACCTCTGCACGGCTGCCGTCTCTCACGGAATGGATGCCCGGCAGGTTGGCCGACCATCCCTGGTCTGTGTCTGAGATACTGGAACGTCGGACGTGAGACTCAGCAACCGGAGGCCAAGGATTTGGCTCGTGTCGTGGAAAGAGTCCCTCGATGATACGCTCCAGCATCGCTGGTGATCGCTCTGCAGGCGCCAACACGCCTTTGGTCTTCGCCATTACGACTCTGTAGGCGTTGCCCCACGGATTCGTATTGGCACTCGCGCATAGCCTATCGAAGCAGGCCCTTTTGCTCGCCTTTATCGCACTTTTAAGCGCCGATCTTGCAGATCCGAATACTACACGGCGCTCTACCCTCTGTACATCGGTACGTGCACGTTGCAACATCCGTCTTGCACGGAGGCACGCGCTACGGAGGTCCGCTATCGCGTCGGTCCACCAGTATACCGGTGACTTACCATTCCTAGGTTGGCGGGTCCTAGGCATGGTGGCGTCGCACGCCCGCGATAATGTGGCAACTAATTGGTCAGCACTCGGGCGGAGCCAACTGCCCCCCTCGCGCTCTCTTCTCATTGCTTCTGCAAATACCTCGGCATCGAAATGCGATGTCTTCCACCCGCGGACGGTCGGAGTATTGGCTCTACCCGTCGCCTGCCGCCTCACGTTCTGGACTACGCTATAGCAGACCGACTGGTGGTCACTATAGGTGTAGCCATCGTCTACCCTCCAGTTCACGATCAGTCCTGGGCTGGAGAACGTCACGTCGATGATCGACTCCGCACCATCTCTGCTGAATGTACACTTGGTTCCAACGTTGGCCAGATCTAGGTTGAGCTTTGCCAAAGCTTCCAACAAGATCTGACCCCTCCGGTTCGTGCGGCGGCTTCCCCACTCAACAGCCCAAGCGTTGAAGTCGCCCGCCACTACTAAGGGTGTTAGTCCCGTCAGCTCCATAGATAACAAATCGACCATCTGGGTGAACCTTTCGATAGACCAACGCGGCGGAGCATAACAACTGCAGTAGAACACTCCGTCCACCTTGGCAACCGCGTATCCTTCATTTGAGGTTGACACAACCTCCTCAACCGGGAACTTGCTGGTCGTGCATATGGCCGCCGTACTGGACTTATCTGCAACCCAATTACCGTTTCCGGGAGGAATGCAGTAGGGGTCCGATACGATTGCGATGTCCGACCGCGACTCAGACGCTGCTTGGTATAGCAGCTGCTGTGCCGCATAGCAATGGTTCAGGTTCAATTGTGTCACCCTCACGCCCGTGGTTTCGTGGCCGCCTTACCGGCTGGGCACCGTGGGCCTCCCATAAAGTGCTTGGCGTCCCGTTTTCCAGTACATACCAAGCACCTGGGAGGCTCCCCGCAGTCTTTAGCTTTATGGCCAGCACCACCACAACGCCTACATAACTGGCTCCTATCGGGCCCCTTGCAGGTCCAGGACTTGTGTCCTCCCTCGAAACACCTGAAGCAAACGTCCGGCTGCTGGAGTATGCTCAGGGGACATACTGACCAGCCAACCTTAAGTTTGGCTGTCTTCAGGGCCAGAGTTGCATCGGCCAATGCAAGCCGGAAAGTAGCCACCTGGGTCCCCGCTGGACCCTTTCGGAGGCGAATTACCTCAGTGGCTACTTCCACTCCGCACTTCTCCTTGAGGGGCTTGGGCAATATCGCACCTCTCGGTGATTTCATCCAGGTTTTTGAGCTGGAGAGTCACCTCTGAGGTGAGTGCCCGAATTTGCACATCTTTCCCGAGGACCTGCTCGGCTACCGTCTTGTAGGCAGCGCCCTTGTTTTTAGCATCCTTACGGAGCTCAAGGATCATCTCGCCGGTGCGAGAACGACGGATGGTCCGCACATCCGCTCCCAGATCCTTGAGCTGGGTTTCGCCTCTCATTTTCTTCAAGACTTCGGAGTACTTGGACCCATCCGTCTTGAGTATGAGGGCGTCGCCCCTGCTTCGCGCCTTCTTTTCCATTTTTGGGCGATTTGTCGCCTTCTCGTCGTTGCGCTTGCTGTCTTTTTGGCGCTTCCTTCCTCCCACGGTAACCCAAGGGTTTCCCGTAGCTGCCACTTCGGCAGACTTTTCGGCGGACTTGGAGGCCGTTGGTGTGCTATCTCGCGGGCTTAGCACAACCAACCGTTTCTTGCTGTTCTCGGGAGCTTCCCCCGGAGACTGCCTTGCTCTTTTTGCGGCTGACCCGGAGGCGCAAACCACTGCAAACATGCAGGTGTCCGTTTGGACCGACTTCGTCGCCCTTCCGGTCACCTCCGTTGCATTCTTCTCTGCAGCCACCGCTCTTGCCTTGAGCTCGGCGTGCTCCTTATTCGCAGCATCGACGGAGGACCGAAGCATGTAGAGAGCCTGCTTCAGGTACTTCGTCGTGTTGGTGCGACTTTTCGCAAACTCGATTATGGCATCGAGCTGCTCCGACAGCGCTACTACCTTCGGTAGCGTGTCTCGCTGTCTTCCGACCGCCTTTATCAACAGTGGACCTGCCACTGCGATGTCTTGCGTCGATCCGGTAGGCGTACTGCCTTTGCCGTCTTCGCAGGCGTCCTTTACTGCATCCATCTCCGCCTTTCTCGGCGGAGACCTCTGGATGCCTCCTCGTGCAAACGGGTTTTTCAACCCATCTGCGCCCAATTGTTGATCTTCATTATGTTCATTATTCATTTTTGTTAAGTGGGTCCCCCTTCCAGCCGCTATCCTTATCCATACTGGAGTGGTCGCCTATCTGGTCCCATGGTAGTCTATGCCGAAGCAGTGAGGCCATGGCTAGGGGCGGCTGCCATAGCGCCTTATGAGCAACTATGACACCCCCGACCGGCGCAAGTCAGGAAAGGACATCTGATCCCACTCCTGCCCGGTTCCCACCGGGCAATGAATTTGGAACGTACTGGAAGGCCTGCCAGGTTTTACGGGACGGAGACCCCTGCACCGGTTGTTGTCTCGCCGTTTCAAGCCGTTGTCACACGACCTTACTAAGAGAGCTCGGCGCAGGTGCCAGCCCAGAATCGTGGTACGAAAACGAAATCCGACTCTTATCATATGGCGTTGCGACCAGTTACCGTAATTGGGAACTTACTGGCATCAATCCCAATGGGCGAATTAGTGCATTTGGGTGGTGGGAGCGGCACTATTCGCTCCGTCAGAGCTGCTTCCGGATAATGTGGCTTTTGTGAGAATTCGGCGGCCCAATGCCTGAGTCTCACCACAACCTAGGCTAGCTCTCGCTGATGGTCCGGGACTGCGTTCTTGCAGTTAGCACTTCCGTGGCCTACGGTAATCGCCAAATACCGACCCGTGGTGGCATACAGCTCTGCCATATATATATATATATATATATATATATATATATATATATATATATATATATATATATATATATATATATATATATATATATATATATATATATATATATATATATATATATATATATATATATATATATATATATATATATATATATATATATATGTTGGCAGAAAAAAAGATTTCCTGCATTTAAATCGACATACTCAACTTTGAACAGCTATAGCTCTTCTTATGGACATCCTAGCTCTTCAGTGTCTTTGGCAAAGTTGTTAAGCATCTAAAATACTATACTTTAACATAATGTAGTGCATTATTAGGGTATTATTGAGTTCTCTAGAAAGGTTATTGCAAAAATGTAGGTTTTCCCATATAAATTTCCATACAATTTTGAAATGCAATGCGCCAAGCGAAGACAAAACCAATCGACTCCTGGTAAGTGTAGGGTTGTTTGGGGCACCAAAAGGAACCAAAAAAGCTTGGTGCTGGAAAATCGATCATTTTTCCCCACACTAATATATATATATATATATATATATATATATATATATATATATATATATATATATATATATATATATATATATATATATATATATATATATATATATATATATATATATATATATATATATATATATATATATATATATATATATATATATTTGGCAGAGCTGTATGCCACCACGGGTCGGTATTTGGCGATTACCGTAGGCCACGGAAGTGCTAACTGCAAGAACGCAGTCCCGGACCATCAGCGAGAGCTAGCCTAGGTTGTGGTGAGACTCAGGCATTGGGCCGCCGAATTCTCACAAAAGCCACATTATCCGGAAGCAGCTCTGACGGAGCGAATAGTGCCGCTCCCACCACCCAAATGCACTAATTCGCCCATTGGGATTGATGCCAGTAAGTTCCCAATTACGGTAACTGGTCGCAACGCCATATGATAAGAGTCGGATTTCGTTTTCGTACCACGATTCTGGGCTGGCACCTGCGCCGAGCTCCCTTAGTAAGGTCGTGTGACAACGGCTTGAAACGGCGAGACAACAACCGATGCAGGGGTCTCCGTCCCGTAAAACCTGGCAGGCCTTCCAGTACGTTCCAAATTCATTGCCCGGTGGGAACCGGGCAGGAGTGGGATCAGATGTCCTTTCCTGACTTGCGCCGGTCGGGGGTGTCATAGTTGCTCATAAGGCGCTATGGCAGCCGCCCCTAGCCATGGCCTCACTGCTTCGGCATAGACTACCATGGGACCAGATAGGCGACCACTCCAGTATGGATAAGGATAGCGGCTGGAAGGGGGACCCACTTAACAAAAATGAACAAAAATAATGAAGATCAACAATTGGGCGCAGATGGGTTGAAAAACCCGTTTGCACGAGGAGGCATCCAGAGGTCTCCGCCGAGAAAGGCGGAGATGGATGCAGTAAAGGACGCCTGCGAAGACGGCAAAGGCAGTACGCCTACCGGATCGACGCAAGACATCGCAGTGGCTGGTCCACTGTTGATAAAGGCGGTCGGAAGACAGCGAGACACGCTACCGAAGGTAGTAGCGCTGTCGGAGCAGCTCGATGCCATAATCGAGTTTGCGAATAGTCGCACCAACACGACGAAGTACCTGAAGCAGGCTCTCTACATGCTTCGGTCCTCCGTCGATGCTGCGAATAAGGAGCACGCCGAGCTCAAGGCAAGAGCGGTGGCTGCAGAGAAGAATGCAACGGAGGTGACCGGAAGGGCGACGAAGTCGGTCCAAACGGACACCTGCATGTTTGCAGCGGTTTGCGCCTCCGGGTCAGCCGCAAAAAGAGCAAGGCAGTCTCCGGGAGAAACCCCCGAGAACAGCAAGAAACGGTTGGTTGTGCTAAGCCCGCGAGATAGCACACCAACGGCCTCCAAGTCCGCCGAAAAGTCTGCCGAAGTGGCAGCTACGGGAAACCCTTGGGTTACCGTGGGAGGAAGGAAGCGCCAAAAAGACAGCAAGCGCAACGACGAGAAGGCGACAAATCGTCCAAAAACGGGAAAGAAGGCGCGAAGCAGGGGCGACGCCCTCATACTCAAGACGGATGGGTCCAAGTACTCCGAAGTCTTGAAGAAAATGAGAGGCGAAACCCAGCTCAAGGATCTGGGAGCGGATGTGCGGACCATCCGTCGTTCTCGCACCGGCGAGATGATCCTTGAGCTCCGTAAGGATGCTAAAAACAAGGGCGCTGCCTACAAGACGGTAGCCGAGCAGGTCCTCGGGAAAGATGTGCAAATTCGGGCACTCACCTCAGAGGTGACTCTCCAGCTCAAAAACCTGGATGAAATCACCGAGAGGTGCGATATTGCACAGGCCCTCAAGGAGAAGTGCGGAGTGGAAGTAGCCACTGAGGTAATTCGCCTCCGAAAGGGTCCAGCGGGGACCCAGGTGGCCACTTTCCGGCTTGCATCGGCCGATGCAACTCTGGCCCTGAAGACAGCCAAACTTAAGGTTGGCTGGTCAGTATGTCCCCTGAGCATACTCCAGCAGCCGGACGTTTGCTTCAGGTGTTTCGAGGGAGGACACAAGTCCTGGACCTGCAAGGGGCCCGATAGGAGCCAATTATGTAGGCGTTGTGGTGGTGCTGGCCATAAAGCTAAAGACTGCGGGGAGCATCCCAAGTGCTTGGTATGTACTGGAAAACGGGACGCCAAGCACTTTATGGGAGGCCCACGGTGCCCAGCCGGTAAGGCGGCCACGAAACCACCGATGCACAGAGGGTAGAGCGCCGTGTAGTATTCGGATCAGCGAAATCGGCGCTTGAAAGTGCGATAAAGGCGAGCAAAAGGGCCTGCTTCGATAGGCTATGCGCGAGTGCCAATACGAATCCGTGGGGCAACGCCTACAGAGTCGTAATGGCGAAGACCAAAGGCGTGTTGGCGCCTGCAGAGCGATCACCAGCGATGCTGGAGCGTATCATCGAGGGACTCTTTCCACGACACGAGCCAAATCCTTGGCCTCCGGTTGCTGAGTCTCACGTCCGACGTTCCAGTATCTCAGACACAGACCAGGGATGGTCGGCCAACCTGCCGGGCATCCAATCCGTGAGAGACGGCAGCCGTGCAGAGGTTGTGGAGGAGGTAAGGGTTACGAATGAGGAACTCATCGTGATCGCCAACTCCCTAAAGGTGAGCAAGGCACCGGGACCGGATGGAATCCCGAACTTGGCCATCAGGACGGCCATGAAAGTGGCCCCCGATCTATTTCGAGCAGTCATGCAGAAGTGCCTGGATGACTGCCTCTTTCCGGACAGGTGGAAGCGACAGAGATTGGTGCTGTTGCCGAAGGCTGGGAAACCGCCAGGGGACCCATCGGCATACAGACCTATCTGTCTGCTGGACACTACGGGCAAGGTGCTTGAGAGGATTATCCTCAACAGACTGGTGAAGTACACAGAGGGTGTAAACGGTCTGGCAAGTAACCAGTTCGGCTTCCGGAAAGGTAGATCCACGCTGGATGCTATTCTCTCTGTCACCAAGACGGCAGAGGTAGCACTCCAGCGTAAGAGTTGGGGCATTCGCTATTGCGCAATCGTCACGCTTGACGTGAAGAATGCATTCAATAGCGCCAGTTGGGACTCCATAGCGCTCGCGCTTAGGAGCATCCACGTACCGATGTCGTTGTACAAGATTTTGGAAAATTATTTCCAGAATCGGGTACTAGTTTACAACACGGAGGAGGGTCAGAAGGGCGTCCCAATCACCGCAGGGGTACCGCAAGGTTCCATCCTGGGCCCGGTGTTGTGGAATGTCATGTATGACGGGGTGTTGAAACTAAAGTTCCCTGTAGGGGTTGTGATCGTCGGTTTCGCAGACGACATCACGCTAGAGGTCTACGGCGAGTCGATCGAAGAGGTCGAGTTGACGGCCGCGCACTGCATACGCAAGGTCGAAGACTGGATGCACTCTAGGAAACTGGAGTTAGCGCACCATAAAACGGAGGTTACGGTTGTGAACAACCGCAAATTAGAGCAACAGGCGGTGGTCAGAGTCGGTGACTGCACCATTACCTCAAGGCGTTCCTTGAAGCTCTTGGGGGTTATGGTTGACGATAAGCTCACATTCAAGAGTCACGTCGACTATGCCTGTAAGAGGGCTTCAACGGCCGCTGCAGGACTATCTCGAATGATGTCCAATAGCTCAGCGGTATATGGCAGCAAGCGTAAACTTCTTGCCAGCGTGGTTTCGTCCATACTCAGGTATGGTGGGCCAGCGTGGTCCAAAGCGTTAGGTACCAACAGTCATCGTCGAAAACTGGAAAGTACCTACAGGCTCATGTGCCTGAGGGTTGTGAGCGCGTACCGTACAGTGTCATACGACGCAATCTGCGTCCTGTCCGGCATGATGCCTATCAGCATAGCCATTAAGGAGGACGTAGAATGCTTCGATCAACGTGACACAAGGGGTATACGAGGCACCAGAAGGTCATTCTCGATGATCAGATGGCAGCAGGAATGGTCCAATTCCGCAAAGGGTAGATGGACGCATCGACTTATTCCGGACGTATCCGGATGGGTCGGGAGGCGCCATGGAGAAGTTAACTTCCACTTGACACAGATTCTGTCAGGTCATGGTTGCTTCAGGCAGTATCTACACAGATTCGGGCATGCGGGGTCCCCCATGTGTCCCGAGTGCGCGGATGCGGCAGAGACTGCTGAGCATGTCTTCTTCGTGTGCCCTCGTTTTGTGCATGCGCGGAGCGACATGATGGTAGTGAGCGGGCCAGACACCACTCCGGACAACCTAGTTCGGAGGATGTGTAAAGACCCAAACATTTGGAGGGCGGTTTGTACAGCCGCCTCTCAAATAGTTTTAGAATTGCAAAACAGGCGACAGGTTGACCACCGACACGCCAGTGTTAGCTAACGGCCAGTCTCCAGGTTAGTTAGCTAAGTTAGCAAAGAGATCTATAGAACCAAGAGGGTGCACAGAGCACAAAAGCCGCTCCCCGAAGCAATACCTAGCGGTGGCCCCGGGGAGTATTATGGGCTGGAGAATGGAGGGGTTTTAGTGGGTCCGGTCACTGATTCAAACCAACCCCACACTCCCTGAGGTTGGTCACCTCAGGGGTTTGGATGCAAATTTCCCCTCCACCTGAAACAAAAAAAAAATATATATATAT
Organism: Wyeomyia smithii; assembly: GCF_029784165.1. Classification (NCBI taxonomy): domain Eukaryota; kingdom Metazoa; phylum Arthropoda; class Insecta; order Diptera; family Culicidae; genus Wyeomyia; species Wyeomyia smithii. The sequence continues at coordinate 125,761,908 of NC_073695.1, read as the reverse complement.
GTATATATATATATATATATAGTCCCGGACCATCAGCGGGAGCTAGCCTAGGACGTGGCGAGATTCAGGCACTGGGCCGCTGAATTCTCGCAAAAGCCACACTGGCCGGAAGCAGCTCCGACGGAGCGAGTAGTGCCGCTCCCACCACCCAAATGCACTATACCGCCCATTGGGACTGATGCCAGTAATGTTCCCAATTACGGCAACTGGTCGCATCACTATAGGATAAGAGTCGGATTTCGTTTTCGTACCATGATTTTGGGCTGGCATCTGCGCCGAGCTCTCTTAGTAATGTCGTGTGATAACGGCTTGAAACGGCGAGATTACAACCGGTGCAGGGGTCTCGGTCCCGTAAAACCTGGCAGGCCTTCCAGTACGTTCCGAGTCCATTGCCTGGTGGGAACCAGACAGGAGTAGGATCAGATGTCTTTTCCTGACTTGCGCCGGTCGGGGGTGTCATAGTTGCCCATAAGGCGCTATGGCAGCCGCCCCTAGCCATGGCCTCACTGCTCCGGCATAGACTACCTTGGGACCATTTAGGCGACCACTCCAGTATGGATAAGGATAGCGGCTGGTAGGGGGACCCAATAAACAAAAATGCAGCAAAACAAAACTCTGGAGATGGGGGCAGATGGGTTGGAAAACCCATTTGCGCGAGGTGACATCCAGCGGTCTCCGCCTAGAAAAGTGGAGACGGATGCAGTGAAGGTCGCCTGCGAAGACGGTAAAGGCAGTACGCCTACCGGATCTACGCAAGACATCGCGGTGGCTGGTCCACAGCTATTAAAGGCGGTCGGAAGACAGCGGGACACGCTACCGAGGGTAGTGGCCCTGTCTGAGCAGCTCGATGCTATAATCGAGTTTGCAAAAAGTCGCAGCAATACAACGAAGTACTTGAAGCAGGCCCTCTACATGCTTCGGTCCTCCGTCGATGCTGCGAAAAAGGAGCATGCCGAGCTCGAAATGAAAGCTGCGGCTGCGGAGAAAGAGGAGACGAAGGTGACCGAGCTGGCGACGAAGTCGGTCCAAACGGACGCCGGCACGTTTGCGGCGGTTTGTGCGGCAGGACCAGCTGCCAAACGAACGCGACAGTCCCGGGAGAGACGGCCCCCGGGGGCACCAAGAAACGTTTAATCGCAAACAGCCCTCAGACCAGTGTAGGAGTGGCGCAAGCAACGCCCACGGTGGCAGCCAAGGAGCAGAAGGCTCCCGGTAACCCGTGGGTAACGGTTCCGGGAAGGAGTAGGAACCAAAAGTGGTGGCCAAAAAACCGCACCCGGTTACAAATCCTGCGACGAAGAAAGTTAAAAATAAGGGCGACGCACTCATCCTTAGGACAGAAGAGTCAAAGTACTCGGAAGTCCTTAAGGCAATGAGAGGCGATGCGAAGCTCAAAGATCTGGGGGCAGATGTGCATAGCATCCGCCGATCCCGCAAGGGAGAAATGATCGTCGAGCTCCGCAAAGAAGCCAGAAACAAGGGCCCTGGACGAAGTCACCGAGGCATGCGAAGTCGTGGATGCCCTCAAGGAGCAGTGCGAAGTGGTTGTGGCTGCAGATGCAGTTCGACTGCGCAAAGGCCCAGTAGGAACCCAGACCGCCACTGTCAGGCTTCCGTCAGTAGACGCAAACCAGGCGCTAAAGGTAGCAAGGCTCAAAGTGGGCTGGTCAATGTGCCCACTCAGCATCTACCAGCCGCGGGAGGTCTGCTTTCGATGCTTCGAGCAAGGACACAAGTCCTTTAGCTGCAAGGGGCCTGACAGGAGCTTCCTATGCAGGCGGTGCGGTGCTGCAGGCCACAAAAGCAAAGACTGCGGAGAGCCCCCGAAGTGCTTGGCGTGCGCCGGGAAGCGTGACGCAAAGCACATAATGGGAGGCCCGAGGTGCACGGCCGGTAAGCCGACTAGCAAAACACGGGCGCGAGAGTGACACAGCTAAATTTGAACCACTGCTTCGCGGCTCAGCAACTGCTATACCAAGCAGTCACTGAGTCGTTGTCGGACATCGCCATAATCTCGGACCCCTACCGAATTCCTTATGGAAACGGTAACTGGATTTCGGACGGGTCCGGTATGGCGGCAATATGGACGACGAGCAGGTTCCCGGTTCAAGAGATAGTGTCAACTTCAAACGAAGGATACGCGGTTGCCAAGGTGAACGGAGTGTACTACTGCAGCTGCTATGCTCCGCCTCGTTGGTCTACCGAGCAGTTCGCAAGGACGATCGACCGAGCCACCGGGGAGCTGATCGGTCTATCACCGTTGGTAGTGGCGGGCGACTTCAACGCATGGGCAACTGAGTGGGGAAGTCGACGCACGAACCAGAGAGGCCGGATCTTGTTGGAGGCTTTGGCGAAGCTCAACATAGATCTGGCCAACGTCGGCTTGAAGAGCACCTTCAGTAGAAACGGCGCGGAGTCGATCATCGATGTGACATTCTGTAGTCCAGGATTGATCACGAACTGGAGGGTAGACGATGGCTACACTCATAGCGACCATCTGGCGGTCTGTTATAGCGTAGACTGTAAAACGAGACCGCATGTGGCGAGTAGAATTAACACTCCAGCTCCTCGCGGGTGGAGGATATCACACTTCAACGAAGAGGTATTTGCGGAAGCAATTAGACTAGAACACGAGGCGAGCAGAACTCGCAACCTGAGCGCTGATCAACTTGTTGCCTTACTTTCGCGGGCGTGCGACGCCACTATGCCTAGGAACCGCCAGCCTAGGCATGGAAGGCCACCAGTCTACTGGTGGACCGACGCGATAGCGGACCTCCGCAGAGCGTGTCTTCAAGCGAGAAGAAGGATTCAACGTGCGCGAACCGACGAAGAAAGGGAAGATCGTCGAGGGGCATTCAGTTCCGCAAGAGCGGCGCTTAAGAGAGCAATAAAAGCTAGTAAACGTGCGTGCTTCGAAAGACTGTGCGCTAGTGCCAACACTAACCCGTGGGGTAACGCCTATAGGATGGTGATGGCCAAGACTAAGGGTGCGATGGCGCCCGCAGAAAAATCCCCAGCGATGCTTGAGCGGATCATAGAGGGACTCTTTCCACGCCACGAGCCAAATCCTTGGCCTCCGGCTGGCGAGTCACTTCACCGACGTTCCAGTATCTCAAACTCAGACCAGAGGTTGTCGGCCAACCTGCCGAACACCCAATATATGAGTGACGGCGTTAGCCGTGCCGAGGCAGAGGAGGCGGAAACGGCTACGTATGAGGAACTCATCGCGATCGCCAACTCCCTGAAGGTGAGCAAGGCACCGGGATTGGATGGGATTCCGAATCTGGCTGTGAAGAAGGCCATCAGAGAGGCCCCCAGACTATTCCGGGAAGCCATGCAGAAGTGCCTGGATGACTGTACATTCCCAGAGAGATGGAAGCGACAGAAGCTGGTCTTATTGCCGAAGACAGGGAAACCACCTGGTGACCCGTCGGCATACAGACCGATATGTCTGCTCGATACGGCGGGTAAGGTGCTCGAGAAGGTTATTCTCAATAGACTGGTTAGGTACACCGAAAGTGCAAACGGTCTGTCGAGTAACCAGTTCGGCTTCCGAAAAGGCAAGTCTACGGTGGATGCTATTCTGTCCGTCACCAAAACAGCAGAGGTAGCACTCCAGCGTAAAAGATGGGGCATTCGCTATTGCGCAATCGTCACGTTGGACGTGAAAAATGCATTCAATAGTGTTAGCTGGGATTCCATAGCCCACTCGCTTCGGAAACTAGACATTCCGGTGTCTTTGTACAGGATTCTGGAAAATTATTTCCAGAATCGTGTGCTAGTTTACAGCACAGACGAGGGTCAAAAATGTGTCCCAATTACCGCAGGGGTTCCACAAGGTTCCATCCTGGGCCCGGTACTGTGGAATATTATGTACGATGAAGTGCTGAAACTAAAGCTCCCCCAAGGGGTTGTGATCGTTGGATTTGCGGACGACATCACACTTGAGGTCTACGGCGAGTCGATCGAGGAGGTTGAGTTGACGGCTTCGCACTCTGAAAGCGACGTCGAGGACTGGATGCGCTCCAAAAAACTGGAGCTGGCGCATCATAAGACGGAGATTTCAGTTGTCAATAACAGCAAGTCGAAGCAACAGGCGTTTATCAGTGTCGGGAATTGCACCATCGCCTCTAAGCGCTCCCTGAAGCTGCTGGGGGTGATGATCGATGACAAGCTCGCCTTCGGGAGCCATGTCGAATATGCCTGTAAGAGGGCTTCAATGGCTATTGCAGCATTATCTCGCATGATGTCCAATAGCTCAGCAGTGTACGGCAGCAAGCGGAAACTTCTAGCTAGCGTGACTTCGTCCATACTGAGATACGGCGGGCCAGTGTGGTCCAAAGCTCTAGGTACTAGTAAACATCGGAGTAAGTTGGAAAGTACTTACAGGCTCATGTGCCTGAGGGTTGCGAGCGCGTATCGAACTGTGTCATACGACGCAATCTGCGTCCTGTCCGGCATGATGCCTATTAGCATAGCCATTAAGGAGGACGTAGAATGCTTCGATCAACGTGACACAAGGGGCATACGAGGTACCAGAAGATCATTCTCGATGATCAGATGGCAGCAGGAGTGGTCCAATTCCGCGAAGGGTAGATGGACGCATCGACTTATTCCGGATGTATCCGGATGGGTCGGGAGGCGCCATGGAGAAGTGAACTTCCATCTGACACAGATTCTGTCAGGCCATGGTTGCTTTAGGCAGTATCTACACAGATTCGGGCATGCGGGGTCCCCCATGTGTCCCGAGTGCGCGGATGCGGAAGAGACTACTGAGCATGTCTTCTTCGTGTGCCCTCGTTTTGTGCATGCGCGGAGCGACATGATGGTAGTGAGCGGGCCAGACACCACTCCGGACAACCTAGTTCGGAGGATGTGTAAAGACCCAAACATTTGGAGGGCGGTTTGTACAGCCGCCTCTCAAATAGTTTTAGAATTGCAAAACAGGCGACAGGTTGACCACCGACACGCCAGTGTTAGCTAACGGCCAGTCTCCAGGTTAGTTAGCTAAGTTAGCAAAAAGACCTAAAGAACCAAGAGGGTGCACAGAGCACAAAAGCCGCTCCCCGAAGCAATACCTAGCGGTGGTCCCGGGGAGTATTATGGGCTGGAGACTGAAGGGGTTTTAGTGGGTCCGGTCACTGATTCAAACCAACCCCACACTCCCTGAGGTTGGTCACCTCAGGGGTTTGGATGCAAATTTCCCCTTCACCTGAAACAAAAAAAAAAAAAAAAAAAAAAAAAATATATATATATATATATATATATATATATATATATATATATATATATATATATATATATATATATATATATATATATATATATATAAATATATTTATATATCGCCTTACCGTGGTGAAATGTACAGCTCTTTTTATGGCGATGTAGAGCTATACATTTCAACACATTTCGTCTTGCCGAATCGCATCGCGCCGTCTTTCGCGTTCTGCATAACTGTAGCCTTTGTTCCGTTCCCGTTCAATGATGTCGTATTTAATGTGCATATTGCCTCCTCTTTTAGGTTGTTACACACTGATTCAAACGCCCCAGGATCGAACGTTGAATTTTCAACGTTTGACAACTCGCCACGATCCTGCATTTCGCTCTACGGTCTACAAGGTGCCATGCAGGTACTTCGGACACGGACCGCAGGATACACCTGTCTTAGCACTGTGGAAGCCTCGTATCCCCCCGACACAGTCGCGCAAATGCTGCCTGCATTCATCAGTCGTCCTGGTCCTGTGTCGGGGGTTGGAGAAGGGGTTTTCCAGCCTGCTACCTCAGGCGAGTATTGTTTGACTGAACTTTCGGTACCTGACAATCCGATACGTTTCAGTATTTCGCCTTCGAGCCGTAACGTTTCCAGCTCTATCACCACTCCGACCACTCAACTGGTTCAGCACGATCTCCACATGTACTATCGAAATGTCGGCGGCATCAATTCACGTGAGGATTCGTATAAACTTGTTTTTGCCGGCTGCGAATACGACATCATCGCATTAACCGAGACTTGGCTCAATGACAGGACCACGTCCCATCAATTATTCGGCCCCGATTACGAGGTCCTTCGATGCGATCGCGGCCCACCTAACAGTCGTAAAGCAACTGGTGATGGAGTTCTGTTGGCTGTCCGTCGTAGGTTTACAGTTTTTTTTCTGTGTGGACTCATCACTGCGACCAGAGCTTAGATCTATTGTGATATTGCCCAGGTGTTTTCTGTACTCCGCACTTCATATTATTAGCAGTACCGTCATCCGGGGTGAGATTGTGCCAAAAAATGATGCTTTTTTGTTCTCAAGCTTGTAACGCACACATTTAAGCAAAGAATTCGATCCAAAATACACCAATGCATTCTAGAATGTTTTGTTAACAACTACAACAAATATGGTTAGTTAAGTTAGGAGGAGAGTCAACAGGGGTACTGTAAAATCCAGATTGAAGGAAGGGTTCGTAGTGGGGAGTCCTTTGACAACCAAATGGCCTGATTCTACTAAGATTCGAACCCACGACCACCCGCTTACCAAAGCGGACCCTGTAACCTAGCGGCTTCGGAGCTCCCCGAGTTTACAGTTTTGAAACAAGCCGAGCAAGGAACCGACAAACGGCGAAGCCACGGGTGCAGGTGGATGGACCACCATGATGGACAAGAAGCGGCTAAAGCGGAAACGACGCGCGAAGCGCGGCGACCACAATAAGAAGCCGCAAGGGTCGAACAGGCGGTGCAAGGGCGACGCGCTCATTTTCAAGACGGATGCGTCTAAATACGCTGAAGTCTTGAAGGCTATGAGAGGCGAGTCCAAGCTCAAAAACCTCGGCGCGGATGTCAGATCAATTTGTCGGTCGCGCACCGGCGAGATGATCCTCGAACTCCGCAAGGAGGCAAAGGGCAATGGCTGTGCCTATAAAAAGGCGGCCCAGGAAGTGCTAGGCGAGGAAGTTCAAATCCGAGCCCTCACTCCTGAAGTGACTCTCCAGCTTAAAAACCTGGACGAGATCACCGAAGGGTGCGACATAGCACCAGCCTTCGAGCGAGAGTATGGAGTGGTAGTGACCGCGGAGGCAGTACGTCTCCGCAGGGGCCCGGCCGGCATCGAGGTTGCTACCATAAAGTTTCCACTAGCGGAGGGTAACAAGGCTCTGAAGAAGGCCACGTTGACGGTGGGTTGGTTGGTCTGCCCTCTGGGCACCTTCCAACAGCCTGACGTTTGCTTCAGCGGGGACATAAATCCTGGTCGTGCAAAGGGCCCGACAGGTCCAATTTATGCCGCCGCTGCGGTGGCACAGGCCATAAAGCACGGGACTGCGGTGCACCTCCCAAGTATCTGGTATGCACCAATAAACGGGACGCCAAACACGCCATGGGAGGCCACAAGGGTCCGGCTACTAAGCCGCAGGCTTGAGGGTGATACAACTAAACCTGAACCACTGCTATGCGGCGCAGCAGTTGCTACACCAGGCAGCTGCTGAGTCGTTGTGGGACGTGGCCATCGTCTCGGACCCCTACCGCATCCCAACCGGAAACGGTAACTGGGTATCGGACAAGTCTGGGAAGACGGCCATTTGCACGACAGGCAGGTCCCCGGTTCAGGAGATTGTGTCGACCTCCAGAGAGGGGTACGTGATAGCCAAAGTGGATGGAGTATTCTACTGCAGTTGCTATGCTCCGCCAGGTTGGTCTACCGAAACGTTCGCACAGATGGTCGATCAAGCAACCGTGGAACTGACGGGTCTATGGCTGTTGGTGGTTGCGGCCTATGGCTGTTGGTTCAACGCTTGGGCTGTCGAGTGGGGAAGTCGCTGTACAAACCAGAGGGGCCAGATTTTGTTGAAAGCTTTGGCAAAGCTCAACTTAGACTTGGCTAACGTTGGCACGAAATGCACCTACAGCAGGAGTGGTGCGGATTCGATTATCGATGTGACGTTCTGCAGCCCGGGACTGATCACGAACTGGAGGGTAGACGACAGCTACACGAATAACGATCACCAATCGGTCCGCTATGAGGTAGGCGTGCAGAAGCAAGGCTAGGCCAATATTCCGTCCTTCTACGGCTGGAAAACATTGCATTTCGATGCAGATGTTTTTGGGCAGGCCATTAGATGGAAGCACGAAGGGGGTGAACCACACCCGGGTGCGGACCATCTAAATTCGATGTTGTCATGGGCGTGCGACGCCCGATGCCTAGGTCTCGTCCGCCTAGAGAGGGTAGACCACCGACATACTGGTGGAACGAAACGATAGCAGGCCTACGCAGTGCATGCCTCCGTGCAAGACGGAGGATGCAACGCGCGCGTTCCGACGAGCACAGAGAGGAACGCGGTGCCGCATTCAGATCCGCTAAGGCAACGCTTAAGAGCGCAATCAGAGCCAGTAAACGAGCCTGTTTCTAACGACTATGCGCCAGTGCCAATTCGAACCCGTGGGGTGACGCCTACAGGATCGTTATGACCAAGACTAGAGGTGCGCTAGCCCCGGCTGAACAATCACCAGCGATGTTAGAAAAGATCATTCAGGGCCTTTGCCCAAGCCACGAACCAAGTCCTTGGCCTCCGGCTAACGAGTCACCACCAACCGTGAGTGACGGCAATCGTGCAGAGGCAGACGATGCGGTAAGGGTGACAGAAGATGAATTGATCGAGATCGCAAACTCCCTAAAGATAGGCAAGGCACCGGGACCAGATGGAATCCCGAACTTGGCCATCAAGACGGCCATTAAAGAAGCCTTCGGGTTGTTCAAGGCGGTCATGCAGAAATGCCTTGACGACTGCCTCTTCCCGGACGTGTGGAAGCGCCAGTGGCTGGTGCTGTTGCCGAAGGTCGGGAAACCACCAGGTGACCCATCGGCATATAGATCAATCTGCCTGCTGTGGAATGCCATGTATGACGACGTGTTGAAACTATCACTCCCTCCAGGGGTGGTGATTGTGGGCTTCGCCGACGATAACTCTCGAGGTTTATGGCGAGTGAATTAGAGAGGTGGAGTTAAAGGCTGCGCTATCCATACGCGTAGTGGAAGACTGAATGCACTCCAGGAAACTGGAGCTAGCGCATCATAAGACTGAGGTTATTGTTGTAAATTACAAAAAGTCGGAGAAGAAGCATCGATCAGTGCTGGTGCATGCACTATCGCCTCAAAACGCTCTTTGAAGCTTCTGGGGGTTATGATCGACGACAAGCTTACGTTCGGGAGCCACGTCGATTATACCTGCAAGAAAGCTTCCATGGCTGTGGCGGCGCTATCTCGCATGATGGCAAACAGCTCGGCGGTCCGTAGCAGCAGGCGCAAAGTCCTTGCTAGCGTGACCACGTCCATACTCAGGTATGGAGGGCCAGTGTGGTCCAAGGTTTTGGATACGTCGTGACATCGTGGCAAACTCGAGGGACGTACAGGCTAATGTGCCTAAGGGTCGCGTGCGCATACCGAATAGTGTCGTACGAGGCGGTTTGTGTCTTGGCTGGCATGATGCCCATCAGCATCATCGTCAAAGAGGAGACACGAGGGGTATACGCAACACCACACGGTCATCCTCAATGGCTAGGTGGCAGCGGGAGTGGTCCAACACTACAAAAGGTAGATGGACACACCGACTCATTCCAGAGTTAGCATGCTGGATTAATAGGCGCCATGAGAAAGTAATCTTCCATCTGACACAGATCCTGTCAGGTCATGGCTGCTTTAGGTAGTACCTGCATAGGTTCGGGTACGCCGAGTTTCCTATGTGCCCCGCTTGTACGGGCGCGGAAGAAAGTGCGGAGCATGTGTTCTTCACATGTCCGCGTTTCGGGTGGATAGGGTACGAAATGCTGGCAATGAGTGGGACGGACACCTACCCGTGGAGGTAAGTGCGAAAAAAGCACGACTGGCCCTCTCCCTGAAGTAATGCCTAACGGCGGTGCAGGGGAGACCAAGGGCTTTAGCTGCCGAGCTTAAGGTTGCTCAGCATGGGTAAAAGCAGACACACACATACTCACACACACACACATACCCAGACACACATACCCACACACACATACTCACACACACATGCCCACACACACATACCCACACATATGGCTCAACCTAGCTCAATTCATGACAAGGTTAAAGCTCAGGAATTAGCCAGTGTAATATTCACGACGTCAAGAGTTGAATGGGCAGTGGATTCCTTAAAGCCCTTTAAATCGCCGGGGCCAGATGGGATTTATCTAGTGCTTTTACAAAAAAGCAAGGATATTATAGTCCCCTGTCTGGTGGAGATGTTCAGGGCTAGCATGACACTAAGCTACATTCCGAGTAAATGGCGAGAAGTCCACGTCATATTTATTCCTAAGGCTGGAAAACGTGATAGGACGAGTCCCAAAGCATATAGACCAATCAGTCTAACTTCTGTCATTTTGAAAATGATGGAAAAAATCATTGATCTACATATCAAATTATCATACTTAAAAAGTAGACCATTAAATAAATTTCGGTTTGCCTATCAAACTGGTAAATCAACTGAAACAGCACTCCACACGCTGATTTCAAAACTAGAGAAGTCTTTTGAGGCTAAAGAAATCTCACTGACAGCCTTTGTTGATATTGAGGGAGCGTTTGACAATACTTCTCACGAATCTATAAAAAATGCTATGAAAAAACGCGGTTTTGACATGTGCATCTTGAATTGGACTATCGCTATGTTATCAAACCGGTTGATAACAGCCAATTTAGGAAGATCAACTTTAACGACAAAACCAACAAGGGGTTGCCCACAAGGAGGGGTTTTATCTCCCTTATTGTGGTCTCTTGTTGTCGATGATCTTCTTAACAACTTAACGAACCTAGGATACGAAATCATCGGATTCGCTGATGACATTACTATTTTAGTTAGGGGTAAATGCGGATATACTATTTCCAATAGAATGCAATACGCCTTAAACTACACACTTAAATGATGTAACCTGGAAGGACTAAGCGTCAATCCTTCTAAAACAGTCATAATCCCGTTTACAAGAAATAGAAAGTATAATATTGCAACTCTTAAATTGGGAGACACGCAGTTGGTGCTATCCAAGCGAACCAAGTACCTAGGTGTTATGCTTGACCATAAGCTCAACTGGAACGACCATCTAGAGTATGCGATCTCAAAAGCAAACAACGCTCTTTGGGCTTGCAGCAATACATTTGGCAAAAAATGGGGACTCAAGCCGAGGATGATTCACTGGACATACTCGGCAATAGTGAGACCTAGATAACTTATGCCTCGCTAGTGTGGTGGCCTAAAACTTCACAATTGTCAGCTCAGAAAAAGTTGGATAAACTACAACGTTTGCTTATCAACAACAGGAGCAATGGCCAGTGCACCATCCAAAGCCTTAGAGGCTTTTTTATATCTTCTACCCTTACATCAGAATGTACAACTTGAAGCCGAAAAAGGTGCTCTTAGGCTAAAACGTGTTAAAACTTCTCAGGAAGGGGATCTAAAGGGACATCTACGAATCCTCAAAGATTTCCATGAATGTGGACTGGATGGACGCTGGAACTAACTTCAATGATCCTTTCAAAGTGATTGAAACCAATCGCAGTGAATGGGAAGAAGGAGGTCCCAAAGTTCGTCCTGGATCAGTCATATTTTATACAGATGGCTCTAAAATGGGCGAGTCTACAGGCGCTGGGGTCACTGGACCAGGAATCAATATATCAATTCCAATGGGACAGTGGCCCATAGTTTATTAAGCGGAAATAAATGCTATTCTAACATGCACAAGTATTTGCTTGGCTAGAAAATATAGGTATGCAAATATCTGCATTTTCTCAGATAGTCAAGCAGCTCTCAATGCTTTAAAAGCATACACATGTCAGTCGAAGTTGGTATGGGATTGTATTCAATCCCTACGACAACTAACTGTAACAAACGTTGTCAATCTATACTGGGTACCTGGTCACTGTGGTATAGAAGGCAATGAAAAAGCCGATCTCTTAGCAAGAATTGGTTCTTTTACTGTATTCTTCGGGCCGGAGCCATTCTGTGGGGTATCTTCATCCTGTTTGAAATCTGAACTAAGAGGCTGGGAATCAATGATGATTGATGCCAACTGGAAGGCTTACTCCAAAGCAAGGCAATCTAAACTATTCATTACACCATGTAAAAGAATCACACGGAACCTACTCAGTATGAATAAAGCTGATCTGAGTACGTTAACTGGCCTCCTTACTGGGCAATATCCGAGTAAGTATCACCTTAAAAATTAGGTAAACTGACAGATGACTTATGTCGTTTCTGTAATTCTGAAGTAGAAACCTCGGAACACTTACTGTGCCAATGCAGCGCATTGATTCAGCAAAGACTGCGTATTCTTGAAAAAGGTATCCTCACGCCTAACGAGATATGGTCTGCTGAACTAATGAAGGTAAGGAACTTCATCAAAGAAGTCATACCTTCTTGGGGTGAAATGCAAAGTCTGGGTGCGACTATTACTGATACCCATAGTGATGGAACGAACTGACAGTGCATAAAAATTAACGCGGAGTATACCACAATATATCTAACTAATGGTAGCAGTTAGGCTCCTACAGGAAAAAAAATACCCACACACATACCCATACACACATACCCACACACATATACCCACACCCACACACACACACATATACCCACACACACATACCCACACACACATATCCACACACACATACCCACACACACATTCCCACACACACATACCCACACACACATATCCACACACACACATACCCACACACATACCCACACACACATACCCACACACACATACCCACACACACATACCCACACACACATACCCACACATACATACCCACACACACACATACCCTCACACACACACACACACACACACACACACATACCCACACACCCATATCCACACACACACACATATCCACACACACACACACACATACCCACACACCCATATCCACACACACACACACACACACACATATCCACACACACACACACACACACACACACACACACACACACACATACCCACACACACATACCCACTTGGCAGAGCTGTATGCCACCACGGGTCGGCGCGTGGCGATCGCTGAGGTCACGTAGTACGAGGGTGACCGCTGACAGTACCGAACAGCCCCGGACCAGCAGCGGGAGATTGCCTAGGGGTGGTAAGGGTCAGACACCGGGCTGTCGACTCCTCGCAAATGCCACAAGTACCCGGAAGCATCTCTGACGGAGCGAGTAGTGCCGCTCCCATCAACCAAATGCACTCCCCTGCCCATTGGGGCTGACACCAGTAAGGCCCCAATTATGGCAACTGGCAGCGAACGGAACGGATTCGAGTCGGATATGATACGGAACCACGACCAAGGGCTGGCACCTGCATCGAGCTCCCTTAGTAAAGTCGCGTGACAGCGGCTTGAAACGGCGTGATGGTACCCGGTGCAGGGGTCTCCGTCCCGTAAAACCTGGCAGGCCTTCCAGTACGTTCCGCGTCCATTGCCTGTTGGGAATCAGGCAGAGAAGGATCAGATGGGGGGAACTAGTCCTAGGACAAGATGCCCCTTTCCTGACTTACGCGAGCGGGGGCGTCATAGTGCTCACAGCGATGGAAAAAAATCACCTCTAGCGATTTTGAATACATAAAAAGGAAGCCTAAGATGCGTTGACATCGTCGTCAGTATGCGAATAACAAAGTATCGGTGTTGGTTCACTCTCTTTGCTTTCCTTTTTACGATATATTGCTTGTCGTTAGCGTACACCACAACATATGGTTCTCAATGTGCACAACTCGGTATATGAAGTTATTCGTCTCTGTTACACAGAGCGATCAGATCTTGTTATGTTATTACCCATGAATAAGATTTTTTGTCAGAAAAAGAAAGAAAATGACAATGTATGCTCTCCTACTCTCGCTCAAGTCAACCGCTGCCGAAGTAGTCCCTTCCACCACACTTTCCTTCTCACCGCACCACACCTCTGCTGCTGCTCAGGCGACATGATATTCTTCTGCTGCTATTCGTTGTTCCCCTAACGACCGGCATATGGAGAGACAAACGCAACGAGCGAATCGCTTCTCAGAGCAGATGTAGTCTAGTCATGTGTTTATTTTCTCCCAGAAACCTACACACCATATCATCATTTCAATATGTGTTGAGAGGATTCAAGTTTAGTCGCGGTCTGTTACACTTCATGATGTGTACATGTGGAGATTAAACGATGATTGCATCATATTCGTTTCGTTTCCGTCACTGAGTGCTCATAAGGTGCTATGGCAGGTCGGCCAGCAGATTTCCAATTTCAAATTCCCGGTTTTTTTCCGGTTTTCCCGGTTAGAAACTGGTGTTTTTCCCGGTTTTAAAACGCATAAATATAACGTTCAACCACGTTCATTCATTGACAAAATAAATTTGTGAGAGAATTTTAATTTTAATATGTATTATTATTTCATTTAAAACTCTCAAAAGGGCTAACTAATTCGGCCAACATCTATTTGCTATTGATTTTTCGAATTTTCATGGCTGAGGAATGCAATTGCAAATCATTTTCTATCAATTCAAGCCTTGAGAAATTTCATCAATTGTTTTTAAGCTTTATTACGGATTTTGGCCTTGTTCAAAGTGCTTATTAAAAAATAAAATATAAATTTTTTTAACTAAATTCCCCATTTCTGACATTAATTTCGCTTTTAAAACTTAATTTTAAATTGAATTGACTTTAAAAATAATAATTTTTTTTCTTGTTTTCTGATAACTTTTTCATAGTCATTTTTAGTGCAAGAGAGAAAACATTCCAGTTATTTTTCAGAGTTTTCAAAATAATTAGAGCACATTTTTTGACCCCGAATAGTTTGTCGCCTTGCCTGAAACTGCAATGATAGCCGTTTCTGGCAATTTTAAATTTGTTTGAGAATAAATTTCTGCACACACTTTTCTAGATTCAGTTTTGAAGTTGATTTTACATTGAAGTTGTTAGTTTCTTTCAGGCTTCAATACAATTTTACTGCTACTTAGAAACATTTTTTGCCTTTTGAGCTAAATAAGAAGCTTGTTTTGTGTTTTCTGAATCCGCGTTCTAAATTTCCGAATTTTTAACAAAAATCTATTCAAAAAAATTGAATTTATTACTTTTTTATTATAACTGAATTTTTTATGTTTTTGGTGCATTTCTGACTTTAAATTAAAATCTGATTGCTGACTTTTATCGAAGAGCTTCAGAAATATTTGAACATATTTATTATCTTTTTCTAGTCGCTGTAAACGTTGCATGGCAATTGTGAGCTGAATTATGAACAATTGTGTGTATTTCTGTCGTTCAAAATATTTTTTTCGTTTTCCTAAGGATCTCTTGAGGCTCAGTCATTGCCTCGACAATAGAGAAAGGACTAACTTGATACCATTGTTATCCTTACGTGGTATTTTTCCAGGTTTTTTTAAGCGAATAACTTAAATTTTTTAATTTATTATTTACAGTTTTGACTTTTTTTAATTGAAAAATAAGTCTTTCTGATTTTTGAGGAGTATGCAAGCAATTTGAGAAATAAAACAAAGGCAGGCCCTGCATTTTTAAGCCTCTACAATACTGTTTCATAAATTTTGAATTGAATTTAAAATTATTTCCGTTGCCTCTGGTCTTTGAAAACGTAAATTCTTTAAAATCGATTTTTTTAAATTTCTGGCCTCAAGACATTTTCTCAAGCGGATTTAAGCTTAACCTATTCCCGGTGGAGAAAAATCAGTTTTTAGCTCAAGCAATGAACTTTAAACTCTTTCTACTAATCAACTATATGCATAGTGAGCATGAGCATGATTGACCGCCCGCGGTTGCTACTCCGTTATTGCCAGATCAGCTGTAATTACACAGAGAACCAACAGATGATGCTTGGGACCAATATGCATCCTCAATGTGTAAAAACTGGTGACCTTAATCTTTGTATTAGGCAATACCAGCGCCGGCCCATCCGAATGCAGGTCAAAGAAGGAATTTGTATAGGAAAATGTTGACGTGATACTCGCTTATTGGAAGCCGAGAACACCTCTGCACTTCCACGAGAAATCACTGGGAAGTTGGAGAAAGGGCATGGTACACAGCAGGGTTCGTTTTGGTAAACGATGCGCTGGTTTCGAGTGTCGGGTTCCTTAGAACAAGTATCGCGCGAACAAGTTCATTATATCCACCACGATATTCATAATGCGATTCGAACTTATTCAGTTTGACAATGTAACACCGCAACAATAAATCGTACGCGAGAATACTAGACCTTTGATCAAATTGGGACAACTTCAAATGATATGGTATCTCCTCGTAAGGTGATCCTCTTTTCCTCTTTACACCGAAATCAAGGGCGCGTTGTTGATCTATCTTTAGATAATTCGACCTCATGAATGTATCGAGGCGGAGTCTAGGGGCTCGTTCAACCGGACATTTCTACCTAACAAATCGACCAACGACGTTTCTCGTATACACTTTGTCTGCTCTAAAAAAACGATACGATCCCGCGAAAAACACACCTGAAAAACAGAATATAACAATGATGCGCGCTTATTACGAAAACGAACCATGAGTATATTTCTTGCCAAACGGTCCGCGATGTAGCCTTTGCTACTCGTAGCCATCAGCTATTTGTCAATCCCGAGTATTTTCGAAGAAACGACTGCACGTCGGCCGACGCGATTCTTTAGAGGGTATACATTGTGTTTTCGTTAATCGCGATATTTATCGACCGGACGAAATCTTCGGTTAAACAGTCACAGTGAGACATGAACAAGTATCTGGGTATAGCCCTCGAAATCACTATATTCTAAAAACGTTCAAATAAGTAAAATGCTCCCGAGCCGGAAACGCAGTTTACATCGAAGCACTATGCACGACCGCTCTATTCCCTCCTACCGACGCAGAAACTCGGGGACACGACTTTTCACGCCGATTCTATCTTAGTTGTCGATGCGAATGTTGCCTATTGAATAAAAAAAATTGGCAGTTTCATGCATGCAAAGCCTTAATAATTTAAAAATGCAAATTTCCATACTGACCAATATATGGTCTTAAGTTTGTTAACAAAATGCCGACCTAGTCATGTTTGGAACATTGTATACAAAACATAAACAGCCCAAAAGCTAGGAAAATCGGAAAAGTGAAGCATAAGATTTCATGTATTATCACTGCACCATACTCCCAGCTTCCATAAACCACACCATTGCTCTCGAGGTGAGAACATGTTTGCTAATAAAACCCTACTTGAAGCCTGACCGTGCAAAACCGTGGTAGATAACGGTTTCAAAGTATACTATGCGTCATATTGGCTCATTACTAAGTTGAGCTACCCATTACCAAACATCAGGTGTAGATGTACATACTAATCAAAAGTCTTGAAATTATTGACAGGACCAAACCAATCATGATTATTTCAGGCTGACTAAATAATCCTCGAAAGTCAAACTCGACTCCATTGAATTTTCTATTACCTGTCACCAGAGTAGGCAGTGTGACTTTGCACTCTATCCAAATCCAAATGAGTTTTAAAACTTGCTTGCACATTTATTTTCGGTTTGCACGTAAACCCTACTAACAGTGCACTACACTTGAGTTAGATTTGAGTTTGAATCCTGCATAACAACAAATGCATAAAAATCGAATTGCGATGAAATTCGCGCCGCGTGTGCTGCAACAGTTTGTTGCATTGTCCTTTGAAAGCATAAATTCGATCTAAAGCCAAAATTCATCGCGTCACATCATCGCCTGCATCGTTGGATACATCGTGCACTGCATGCATTGCACGCAATTAAACTCAATCGATCAGAGTGTGCGGTGCAAAAAAACTCAAACTATCGAGAGGAAGCAGATTCGAGTTGGATTCAAATCTGGAAAAGAGTTACTCAGTTCAACTTTGCACGAGTTCATGCCATCACTGCCTGTCATGCGAGAGTCAGTGCGTTTAAAAATTCATGGCACACGACACATCAGGAAATACAACTTATTTAATCTATTCTACCATAAATTTTAATAAACAACACTATTACACAAAACCACACGAAAAAAGTCTCCAGAAAAACATCTTAATTGCACTCTGTTTTCTATTTGGACAATCGAAACTGTAACAGTTAAACATTCATAACGGCCACAATCAAAACGGCACGCTACGTCGTTCCTCAAACTGGCAACTACGTGGTATCCGGTGGATCATCACATGATGTAAACCATATTCGAACGCGGACCAATTAGGAAAAAAAAATTCCAAAAGCGAATCGTGTATGTCGTATCGAGCCCGTTGATAAGTTAACCTACCTCACCTGACGATTCTCATTGCTTTTACTTGTGGGAGAAAAAAAGTAAAACATTTCAAGACTCATCGCGCAAACAAAAAAAAACCCTACTCGCAGCCGAAAAGCTACCACACCTCGTGCACCCAACAGATCACACATTCACGCTTCTGCCAAAGTCCAAAGCCCGGCAAAAACCACTACACACATAGCCTTACATTCATGAAATGTTTGATCAAAAAACATATACTCATCTGTTTTAGTTTGGTTATGCCTATGCCAGCGAAACAAACGCCGACTAGCACAGCGCAACGCTATTCTCTCCGCTCTCCAGGAAGTGCCGTTCTCTTCGTTCACACCACCATATGCACTCCATTATCGCACGTTAATAATGAACCGCTTGTTAGCGCGACGCACGAAGTAGGCACTCACACTCACGCAACCTAACTGGCCTAACAATTTTCAATTTGATTTCGTGGATAAATTATAACTTCCACGCATAGAACACTGTGTTTTTCACAAAACCTCCACTTTTCTCACTTAAACAAAGCATCACAGATCACAACTGTACACTTTTTAGCAAGTTTGGCCCCTCATTTCACTTATAAATCAATAACTTTAACGGATTGCTTTCGGGGCACGTATTATCGGTTAGTCGTGCTGCCAGCTCCTCCTCTACTAATCAACTATATGCATAATTAACACAAACTGTATTGCATATTAAACATCAATTTATTCTCTAAAAAAGCTGAATTGTATCGTCGTGCAAATTTTCAAGTATAATTGTTGAACTCAAATCAAAGTTTGAATGTCAGGTGATGCCATATGACATCACCCGCCGGGAAACGGTTAGGTTACGATTTTTTTTTATTTTTGCTTATTTTCTGTCGGTCTATTTCCGCCACTATTGTGTCCCCTAATCCCCGACACCCAGCGAGGCGACTCGAACTAGAATCAAAACTAACGGCCCGTTGATTAATTGAAACCAATGGCTTCAATTTCTCATGCGATAGAAGAATCTAGAGATTTTTCGCCTCAGAAAATCTCTGGAGGATTGAATCTAGATCAGTTTTGGTTGAGTGTGAGTGGATAACGTCACCACACAACCTTCGACACCTATGGCGTTGGTGGTTGGTGGAGGCGTTACTTGTTTTGGGTTTTAGATATTTTTTATCATAGTTAAGTTTTTGTCTATTTCAAGTTAAAATATAAAGCCTAATTGGAATTATTCTTGACTTCTCTGGCCTTCAAAATATTTTTCAATAATTTGAAGTTTAAACCTTCTCTGGGCTTTGAAGGTTTTTGTTGGCGATTTGTAACCTGCGATTCGAATCTTGTTACTTTTTAAAGAATATTTTTACATCAATTATGAATAATTCGGTACATAACTTTGAAACTAACTCAGACATAAATTAAATTAGACTTTGAATCTGTAAAGTGATGATTGTTTTGATGTTTGATCGCCACTTACTGTTGAAGCCCTAATTAGTTCGAATGAGAAGGTAGACAAATTAGAGAAAAACAATCTCAGCGAACTGTTAGTGTACAGAACAATTGCGGGGCTAGCGCTAGGATCCTATTGACTCTAACGGTCGTCTCTCTTAGCCGAGATTCTAGCATATGACGACTGGCTTGTTACTCTAGCATATTACCCCGAGACCAACTAAATGGTTCCTTGAGTCTTCCAGTGTTTGTGAGATGTCAGAAAATGTATAGCGTGTTGAACTTATACAACAGATCCCAAGCATGTAGTACATAAAAAATGTTTAAAAATAACATGAAAAATTTCCCGGTTTAGTATTGAAATTCCCGGTTTTTTCCCGGTTCATCTTCGAATTCCCGGCTTTTTCCCGGTTTTCCAGGTTCGCTGGCCACCCTGCTATGGCGACCCCCCCTTACCCATGGCCTCACTGCTTCGGCATAGATTACCATGGGACCATACAAGCGACTTCTCATCTATGGACAAGGATAGCGGCTGGAAGGGGGACCCAATCAAATGAATCCAATTACCAAGAAACAACAAGTGACGAGCGCGGAGGGACTACCAAATCCCTTTGCGAGGCGGCATCCAGCGGTCTCCGCAGAAGAAGGCGGAGACGGATGCAGTAAAATCCGGTGGCGGAAAGGCCAACACGCTAGTCTCCACACCGGATATAACGGTCGACGGTCCCCTGCTGGTCAAGGCCATCGAGAAAAGTAGGGACAAGCGGCCGAGGGTGGCGGCGCTGTCCGAACAGCTCGATGCGATCATCGAGTTCGCGGCGAATAGGAGCAATATCGCAAGGGACCTGAAGCCGAGCCTCCTCCTGCTTCGGGCCATCATTGACGAAGCTCAACAGGAGTACGCCGAACTCGTGGCGCGGGCCGAAGCGGCTAAAAAGGAGGTGGGGAAGGAGAGGGCAACTGAATCCAAAGGGGTTCAGACCGATGCCCCCACGTTCGCAGCGATCTGCTCTACGGGGCAGACCACTAAGCGAACGCGGCAGTCCCCGGGGGAAACGGCCCCCGAAAACGTGAAAAAGCGGTTGGTGGCGCTATCCACGCGGGACAGCACACCAACAGGCACAAGAGCCGAAGTATCGACCGGAGCGGCTACTGCAGGAAACCCCTGGGTTACCGTGGTAGGAAAAGGGCGCCAGGAAGGTGGGAAACGCCAAGATGAAGCGGCAAAGAAACGACCGCCAAGGGCCAAGAGCAAGGGGGACGCTCTCATCCTCAAAACCGACGGGTCCAAGTACTCGGAGGTATTGAAAAAGATGAGGGGTGAAACCCAGCTCAAGGAGTTGGGGGCGGATGTGCGGAGCATCCGCCGATCTCGTACCGGCGAGATGATCCTTGAGCTGTGAAAGGATGCGAAGAACAAGGGCACTTCCTACAAGGCGGTAGCCGAGCAGGTCCTCGTCAAGGAGGTGCAGGTTCGGCCACTCACCTCGGAGGTGACTCTCCAGCTTAAAAACCTGGACGAAATCACCGAGGGGTGCGACATTGCGCTAGCCCTCAAGGCGAAGTGCGGGGTGGAGGTGGCCACTGAGTCAATTCGCCTCCGGAAGCGGGAACCCAGGTGGCTACCTTCCGTTTAGCATTGGCGGACGCGAACCTGGCACTTAAGGAAGGCAAGCTGATGGTCGGCTGGTCAGTATGCCCCCTGGGTATACTCCAGCCACTGGACGTTTGCTTCCGGTGTTTTGAGGGAGGACATAAGTCCTGGACCTGCAAGGGGCTCGACAGGAGCCAACTATGCAGGCGTTGCGGTGGTGCAGGCCATAAAGCGAAGGACTGTGGGAGCCTCCCAAGTGTATGGTGTGCTCCGGGAAACGGGACGCCAAACACTTTATGAGAGGCCCCAGGTGCCCAGCCGGCAAGCCGGCTACGAAACCACGGGCGTAAGGGTGAGACAACTGAACCTGAACCACTGCTACGCAGCTCAGCAGCTGTACCAAGCAGTCACTGAGTCGCTGTCGGACATCGCCATTGTATCGGACCCTTAACGCATCCCTCCCGGAAACGGTAACTGGGTTGCGGATAGGTCCAGCATGGCGGCCATATGGACGACGGGCAGGTTCCCGGTTCAGGAGGTGGTTTCAACCTCAGAAGAAGGGTACGCGGTTGCCAAGGTGAACGGAGTGTTCTACTGCAGTTGCTATGCTCCGCCGTGTTGGTCTACTGAAAGGTTCGCACAGATGGTCGACCGGTTAGCCATAGAGCTAACGGGCCTAACACCGTTGGTGGTGGCAGGCGACTACAACGCTTGGGCTGTCGAGTGAGGGAGTCGCTCCACGAACCAGAGAGGCCAGATCTTGTTGGAAGCTTTGGCAAAGCTCAACCTAGATCTGGCCAACATTGGGTCCAAAAGTACATACAGCAGAAATTGCGCGGAGTCGATCATCGACGTGACGTTCTCCAGCCCAGGACTGATCATGAACTGGAGGGTAGACGATGGCTACACCAATAGCGACCATCAGCCGGTCTGCTATAGTGTAGACAACAACGAGAGGCGGCAAGCGACGAGTAGGGTCAACACTCCGTTCGGCCGCGGGTGGAAGACATCGCATTTCGATGCCGAGGTATTCGAAGAGGCAATGAGACGAGAGCGCGAGGGGGGCAGTCGGCTTCGCCCGACGCCCGACCAACTAGTTGCTATGCTATCTCGGGCGTGCGACGCCACCATGCCTAGGACTCGCCAACCTAGGAATGGGAAGCCACCGGTCTATTGGTGGACCGACGAGATAGCGGACCTTCGCAGTGCGTGCCTCTGTACAAGACGGAGGATGCAGCGTGCGCGAGCAGATGAACAGAGGACAGAGCGCCGCGCAGCATTCAGTTCTGCCAGATCGACGCAGAACAGTGCGATTAAGGCCAGCAAGAGGGCCTGTTTCGAAAGGCTATGCGCGAGTGCCAATACGAACCCGTGGGGTGACGCCTACAGGATCGTAATGGCCAAGACCAAAGGCGCGCTGGCGCCTGCAGAGCGATCACCAGCGATGCTGGAGCGAATCACCGAGGGACGCTTTCCGCGCCACGAGCCAAGTCCTTGGCCTCCGACGGTCGAGTCTCACGTCCGACGTTCCAGTATCTCAGACACAGACCAGGGATGGTCGGCCAACCTGCCGAGCATCCAATCCGTGGGCGACGACAGCCGTGTCGAGGTTCAGGAGGAGGCAAGAGTTACGAATGAGGAACTCATCGTGATCGCCAACTCTTTAAAGGTGAGCAAGGCACCGGGACCGGATGGTATCCCTAACCTGGCAATCAGGCTGGCGATAAAAACGGTTCCCGGGCTGTTCCGAGTAGTCATGCAGAAGTGCCTGGATGACTGTCTCTTTCCGGATAGGTGGAAGCGGCAGAAATTGGTCCTACTGCCGAAGGCTGGGAAACCACCAGGTGACCCATCGGCATATAGGCCTATCTGCCTGCTAGACACGGCGGGCAAGGTGCTTGAGAGGATTATCCTCAACAGACTGGTGAGGTACACAGAGGGTGTAAACGGTCTGGCAAGTAACCAGTTCGGCTTCCGGAAGGGCAGGTCCACGCTGGATGCCATCGCCTCCGTCACCAAGACGGCGGAGATAGCACTCCAGCGCTAGAGAAGGGGAATACGCTATTGCGCAATCGTCACGCTTGACGTGAAGAATGCGTTCAATAGCGCCAGTTGGGACTCCATAGCGCTCGCGCTCAGGAGCATCCAAGTACCGGTGTCGCTGTACAAGATTCTGGAAAATTACTTCCAGAATCGAGTACTGGTTCACAACACAGAGGAGGGTCAGAAGTGCGTTCCAATCACCGCAGGGGTTCCGCAAGGTTCCATCCTGGGTCGGGTGTTGTGGAACGTCATGTATGACGGGGTGTTCAAACTAAAGTTTCTTGTAGGGGTTGTGATCGTCGGCTTTGCAGACGACATAACGCTAGAGGTTTACGGCGAGTCGATCGAAGAGGTCGAGTTGACGGCTGCGCACTGCATAAGCAAGGTCGAGGACTGGATGCGCTCCAGGAAACTGGAGCTCGCGCACCATAAGACGGAGGTCACGGTTGTGAACAACCGTAAATCGGAGCAACAGGTGGTGGTCAGAGTCGGAGACTGCACCATCACCTCAAAGCGATAGTTGAAGCTCTTGGGAGTTATGGTCGACGACAAGCTCACGTTCGGGAGCCACGTCGACTATGCCTGTAAGAGGGCCTCATCGGCTATTGCAGCACTATCTCGTATGATGTCCAATAGCTCAGCGGTTTATGGCAGCAAGCGAAGACTTCTTGCCAGCGTGGTTTCGTCCATACTTAAGTATGGTGGGCCAGTATGGTCCAGAGCGCTAGGTACTAACAGTTACCGCGGTAAACTGGGAAGTACCTAAAGGCTCATGTGCCTGAGAGTTATGAGTGCGTATCGTACGGTGTCATACGATGCAATCTGTGTCTTGTCCGGCATGATGCCTATCAGCATCGCTATCAAGGAGGACAGAGAGTGTTTCGACCAACGTGGCACAAGGGGCATACGAGGCACCAGGTCATTCTCGATGCTCCGTTGGCAGAGGGAATGGTCTAATTCTACAAGGGGGCAGATGGACGCACCGACTTATACCGGAGATATCCGGCTGGGTCGGGAGGCGACATGGCGAGGTGAAGTTCCACCTGACACAGATCCTGTCAGGCCATGGTTGCTTCATGCAATATCTGCACAGGTTCGGGCATGTGTCCGGAGTTCGTGGAAGAGGAGGAGACTACAGAGCATGTCTTCTTCGTATACCCCCGTTTCGTAAGAGCGAGGAGCAACATGATGGCTGTGAGCGGGCCTGGCACTACTCCGAACAATCTTGTCCGGAGGATGTGCGACGACCCGGACATCTGGAACGCGGCCTGTGCGGCCGCCTCCCAGATTGTCCTGGAGCTACAACGTGTGTGGCGGGTCAACCACCAACACGCCAGTGGTAGCTAACTACCAGTCTCCAGGTGGTTAGCTAGGAGGTAATAAGAGTAAAGAGGGTGCATCACGCACAAAAGCCACTTCCCGACGTAATACTTAACCGTCGTTCCGGGAAGATCAGGGCTGGAGATTGGAGGGGTTTTAGTGGGTCGGGACAGGGAGTAAGTGCCTGGGGGAGTGTAACTACCCCAGCATCTCTCCCCTAGTCTCATCCCCACACCCTGAGTTCTCTTCTCAGGTGTCTGTCCGCAGATTTCCCCGCCACCTTAAAAAAAACACATACCCACACACACACATACCCACACACACATACCCACACACACACATACCCACACACACATAAAGAACAGAGCTGTATGCCACCACGGGTCGGCGCGTGGCGACCGCCGAGGTCATGCAATATGTGTGTGACCACTGACAGTACCCGACAGTCCCGGACCAGTAGCGGGAGATCGCCTAGGAGTGGTGAGGGTCGAACACTGGGCAGTAGACTACTCGCAAAAGCCAGAATTACCCGTAAGCATCTCCGACGGAGCGAGTAGTGCCGCTCCCACCATTCAAAATGCACCACCCCGCCCATTGGGACCGATTCCAGTATTGGGGCCTTCTCCTGCTTCGGGCCACCATCGACGAAGCTCGAAAGGAGCACGCCGAACTTGTGGCTCGGGTTGAAGCCTCCGAAAAGGGGGCGATGACCAGGGGGCAACTGAATCTAAGCAGGTTCAGACTGATGCCCTCATGCCTTAATTCGCCGTGCTCTGTTCTACGGGGCAGGTCGGTAAGCGAACGAGGCAGTCCCCGGTGGAAGCGGCCTCCGATAATGTGAAGAAGCGGTTGGTGAAGCTAGCCTCACGATCTAGCACACCAACAGGCTCAAAGGCCGAAACATCGACCGGAGCGGCGACTGCGGGAAATCCATGGGTTACCGTAGTAGGAAAAGGGCGCAAGGAGGGTAAAAAGCGACAGGACGGAGCGGCGACAAAACGTTCGCCAAATGTCAAAAAGGCGAGGTGCAGGAGGGACGCCCTCATACTCAAGACTGACGGGTCTGAGTACGCAGAAGTTTTGGAGAAAAAGAGGAATGACACTCAGCTCAAGGATTTCCCGATCAAAAGAGCATACCTAAAAAATTACAAAATTCGATCTACACGAGATACAAACAAATTTTGATACGATTTCATATTTCCCCATGTGCCAGACAGTGGGATCTAGAAAGGTTCCACACACACACGATTTCATATTTTCCCATATGCGTTTGTTAACGAAATTGAATCTGAGTGAGTTATTATAACAAATCCTGAAATGACTTTGTTCTGAAACAAGTCACATTTTTCGTCTCTATCAAAACCTGTTATTTCTAACAATGGTTGTTATAATACTGTTCTATATGCTATCTTATTTTGTTAGAAAGCTGATACGTTAGTAACAAAGTTTGATGTGGGTTTGATACTAGTGGAATCATTTTTGTTATAATTTCTGTTATTTTAACACCTAACGGGATCAAATTCAAAACACAGCCTGAAAGGTTTTTCTCATAACAAACTAACAGCTTCTGTTACATTTTTGTTTTGCTTTTCTGATCGGGTTAGGGGCGGATGTGCGGACCACCGTCGATCTCGCACTGGCGAGATGATTCTTGAGCTCCGAAAGGATGCGAAGAACAAGGGCGCTTCCTACAAGACGGTAGCCGAGCAGGTGCTTGGCAAAGAGGTGCAGATTCGGGCACTCACCCCGGAGGTGACTCTCCAGCTTAAAAACCTGGATAAAATCACCGAGGGGTGCGATGTTGCACAAGCCCTCAAAAAGAAGTGCGGGGTGGAGGTGGACACTGCGTCAATTCGCCTCCGAAAGGGTCCAGCAGGGACCTAGGTGGCCACCTTCCGGTTAGCATCGGCAGATGCGAACCTGGCACTAAAGGAAGGCATGCTAAAGATCGGCTGGTCAGTATGCCCTCTGGGTATACTCCGAAAACCGGACGTTTGCTTCCGCTGCTTCGGCCTGGTCATGGACCTGCAAGGGGCCCGATAGGAGCCAGTTATGCAGACGTTGCGGTGGTGTAGACCATAAAGCGAAGGATTGCGGGGAGTCTCCCAAGTGCATGACGTGTTTCGGAAAACGGGAAGCCAAACACTTTATGGGAGGCCCCGGGTGCCCAGCTGGTAAGCCGGCTGCGAAACCACGGGCATAAGGGTAACGCAACTTAACCTGAACCACTGCTATGCGGCTCAGCAGCAACTATACCAACAGTCACTGAGTACCGCATTCCTCCCGGGAACGGTAACTGGGTTGCGGATAAGTCCAGTATGGCGGCAGTATTGACGACAAGCAGGTTCCCGGTTCAGGAGGTTGTTTCCACCTCAAGCGAAGGGTACGCGGTTGCCAAGGTGAACGGAGTGTTCTACTGCAGTGTCTATGCTCCGCCACGTTGGTCTACCGAAAGGTTCACTCAGTTGGTCGACCAGCTATCCATGGAGCTAACGGGCCTAACGCCGTTGGTGGTGGCGGGTGATTTCATCGCTTGGGCTGTTGAGTAAGTCGCACTACGAACCAGAGGGGTCAGATCCTGTTGGAGGCTTTGGCAAAGCTCAACTTAGATATGGCCAACGTTGGGACCAAAGGTACATTTAGCAGAAATGGTGCGGATTCGATCATCGATGTGACGTTCTCCAGCGCAGGACTGATCACGAACTGGAGGTTAGACGATGGCTACACCAATAGCGACCATCAGTCGGTCTGCTATAGTGTAGAAAACAACGCGAGGCGGCAAGTGACGGGTAGAAGCAACACTCACACCGTCCGCGGCTGGAAGACATCGCATTTCGATGCCGAGGTATTCAAAGAAGCAATGGAAAGAGCGTGCAATGGAGGCAGTTGGCTCCGCCCGACTGCTGACCAACTAGTTGCCGTACTATCGCGGGCGTGCGACGCCACCATGCCTAGGACCCGCCAACCTAAGAATGGGAAGCCACCGGCTTACTGGTGGACCGATGCGATAGCGGACCTCCGCAGTGCGTGCTTCCGTGCAAGACGGAGGATGCAGCGTGCGCGAACAGACGAACAGAGGATTGAGCGCCGCGCAGTATTCGGTTCTGCCAGATCGACGCCAAAACGTGTGATTAAGACAAGCAAGAGGGCCTGCTTCGATAGATTGTGCGCGAGTGCCAATACGAATCCGTGGGGTAACGCCTATAGCATCGTAATGGCCAAGACCAAAGGCGCGCTGGCGCCTGCAGAGCGATCACCAGCGATGCTGGAGCGTATCATCGGGGAGCTCTTTCCACGCCACGAACCTAGTCCTTGGCCTCCGGCAATCCAGTCTCACGTCCTACGTTCCAGTATTTCAGACACAGACCAAGGATGGTCGGCCAACCTGCCGAACTGGGTTCAACACCAGTAAGTCTATGTAATTCGAGTGTACCAAACCAAGGATGACGCTTCAAAATCATTTTCAAAATTTTATTCTGAATCCTTTGGAGCGTTTTCTTCCTTGATGAACAGCAGCTTGACCAGATCGGTACAGCATAAAGCATT
Source organism: Wyeomyia smithii (assembly GCF_029784165.1). Classification (NCBI taxonomy): domain Eukaryota; kingdom Metazoa; phylum Arthropoda; class Insecta; order Diptera; family Culicidae; genus Wyeomyia; species Wyeomyia smithii. The sequence goes on along the minus strand of NC_073695.1, from coordinate 125,733,741 downwards.
GCTGGTCTAAAAATTTGTTTGTAAATCAAAAGTTTGTTCTTTGCACAAAGTTTAGAATTCCTGTTAATGAGAGGATATAAACATCTCGTATATTTGATGCACTTGGCTTGTATACTCTCAATGTGCTCTTTGAAAATAAATTTTTTATCGTAAATTAGTCCCCAGTACTTAACCTTGTCAAACCAACTTAAAATAACCCCATTCATCTTGACAACCTGATTATTGTTTAGCTTGAGGCCCTAGTCTTATGGGGAAAAATTATCATTTGAGTTTTAGAAGCATTGGGAGAGATTTTCCACTTTTGCAAGTAAGAAGAAAAAATATCTAAACTTTTCTGCAATCGACTGCATATGACACGAAGACTTTTTCCTTTTACGGAAATGCTTGTGTCATCGCAGAACAATGACTTTGTGCATCCTGGAAGCAAATCAGGAAGATCTGAAATGAATATGTTGTACAGGACTGGACCCAAGACTGAACCTTGAGGCACACCTGCTCTGACAGGAAATCTATCAGATTTTGAATTCTAATAGACAACCTGCAGAGTTCGATCAGTAAGATAATTTTTCAAAATTTTGATCAGGAACATTGGAAAATTAAAAGTTTGCAATTTCGCAATCAAACCTTTATGCCAAACACTGTCGAATGCTTTTTCTATGTCTAAAAGACCAGCTCCAGTGAAATAACCTTCAGATTTGTTAGCCCGTATCATATAAGTAACTCTGAGCAATTGATGAGTAGGTTAATGCCCATGGCGAAATCCAAACTGTTCATCTGCAAATATTGAATTTTCGTTGATGTGTGACATCATTCTATTAAGAATAATTCTCTCAAACTACTCATTGAAGAAAGCAAACTGATTGGTCGATAACTAGAAACTTCAGCTGGATTCTTATTCAGTTTTAAAATTGGAGTAATTTTTAGCATTTTTCCATAATTTGGAAAAACATGCAATTTTGAAGCAGCAATTGAAAATTCCATTGTGCTCTCAGGGAGATGTTTGATTAATATGTTAAAGATTCCATCGTCACCAGGTGCTTTCATATTTTTGAAATTTTTAATAATTGATTTAATCTCATTCAAGTTTGTTTCAATTATTTCTGCAGGTAAAAAATTCTGGGAAAAAATTAAGTCAAATTGACGTGTAACTTCATTTCAATTGGACTCACAAAATTTGATTTTGAAATATGAACACTCTCAAACTGCTGAGCAAGTCTTTGAGCCTTTTGTTCATTGGACACAAGAAAACTTTCACCATCTCTTAAAACTGGAATAGGCTTTGAAGGTTTCTTAAGAATCTCCGACAGCTTCCAAAAGGGGTTTGAATATGGTTTCAATTTTTCAACTTTAGTCTCAAAATTTTGATTTCTCAGTAGAGTAGATCTATGTTTAATCTCTTGCTGTAAATCTTTATGAATAATTTAAAAACCAGGGTCACGAGAACGTTTATATTTTAATGCTTTCAAAGCGGAATCAATATTAACTTCGTTTTGCAAATCAAGCTCATTATTGAAATTTCTCTCAATGAGAGTTTTATATCTTTCCCAATTAGCCTTGTTTTGTTATAATTAAAAACAGAGCTCATAGGGTTTAAAACTGATTTATGTGATATAGAAAAAGTTATTGGAAGATGGTCAGAATTAAAATCAGCATGTGTGATCAATTCACTACATACATGACTTTGATCTGTTAGCACCAAATCAATTGTTGATGGATTCCTTACAGAAGAAAAACATGTAGGACTATCCGGAGACAAGATAGAATAGTATCCTGAGGAACAATCATTGAATAAAATTTTGCTATTGGAATTACTCTGAGAATTATTCCATGATCGATGTTTAGCGTTAAAATCGCCAACTATGAAAAATTTCGAACGGTTTCTGGTGAGTTTTTGTAAATTACCTTTAAAATAATTTTTGTGCTCGCGTGTGCATTGGAATGGTAAATATGCTGCGGCAATAAATAAAATCCCAAGTTCAGTTTGAACTTCAATTCCCAAAGTTTCAATAACCTTTGGTTCAAGATGGGGAAGAGCACGATGTTTGATTCGGCGATGAATAACAATTGCAACTCCATTGCAGGAACCCTAACTCCTATCATATCTATGAACCACGTAATTGGGATCATATTTTAATTTGATGTTAGGTTTCGAAAATGTTTCAGTAATAATTGCAATGTGCACATTATTTACTGTTAAAAAATTGAAAAGCTCATTCTCATTGGCCTTCAATGAGCGAGCATTCCAAATTAAAATGTTCATTGTTTTATTTAAAATTATTGCTAAATTTTGAATTGGAAACTATTTGAAATGCAAAATTCGTTCCATATTGAATAGCTTCAACCATGGATTTTGCCAGTAACATGGCATTCATACGATCGAACATTGCCTGTTGCAGGAAAGAAAGTTTACCTGCCGTAATAGGCCCCAAGAAGTTGACATTAGAAAAAATATTTTCGGAAGCAATATTAGCTGGGGTAATAGGTATATTTTAATTTTCTACCGGTTTTTGTTTACCCCCCATGTTAACGGTCATTTTCGAACTACCAACATTAGGTGAACTAATGTTCGAACTACCTGATACCTGTGCATATGTTAAACGGGTATGCAAAGGAGTAGAAAAGTTTGCTGGTACAGCGGGGCTTGGAGAATTATGTTTTGAAGTTTGTTTTGATTGGGAAACTGAATTTTGTTTACCTTGCCTTGCCTTAACAATGGCTAAACGGACAGGGCATTCGTAAAAATTTGACATATGGTTTCCGTTACAATTGGCGCACCGAAATTTTTTACTCTCTTTCACAGGACATGTGTCCTTTTTGTGAGAGTTTCCACAATAAAGGCATTTTTGGTCCATGTTACAGAAATTCGATCCATGACCATATCGTTGGTACGGCATTGGGTGATATGCTTTTCACCTCCGCCAAACTTCCTATAAAGTTCCCATTTTACACGCACATTATATAAAGCATGTGCTGTTTCAAAAAAATTTAAGTTGTTAACCTCACTGCGGTTTAATGGATTAAATAGTTCACGAGGGAAACTCCAGTTCTCGGGCTGATTTCACCTCGTGATTTTTGTTTCATAAGAACTATTTGGGTAGGGAACATGCCAAGTAATTCTGTCAAGGTAATTTTGATCTCATCAACGGTTTGATCGTTGGTGAGACCTTTCAAGACAACCTTGAACGGCTTGGCGTTCTTGGGGTCATATGTCAAAAAAAATGTACATCTTTTCAGTTAAATACTGAACAAGACGATCACGACCCTTTATTGAGTCGGCTAATAAGCGACATTCACCTCTACGGCCAATTTGATAGGATAACATCATAAACAAACGTTGAGTCATTTTTTGAATATATTAAATTCAGAAGAAATAGTTACCACAATAGGTGGAACGTTCTCCCTTTTAAAAGAATTAACATTTTGAATAGTTTCATTACTAATAATTTCCATTACACCAGCTTCTTGCTCAGGCAAAAGATCTCCTCGTAGTGATGCGTGGTTTCTTTTATCGCCCTGTCATTTCAGGATACCAAAAAAGTTAAAACAAATGTTAAATTAAAAAGTAAGTAGTCTTGACAAAGACTGATGCGAAATAAGTTTCAGGTAATCTTTGAAAAATGCACTGACAAAACACAAGCTTTGAAGTTTTAGGCAGTCAAAGACCAGTCCACAAGCAACCGAAAACACGTCTGACCTGTCGGGCTGCCCAAGACGCACTGGCAAAAAATAATTGATTTTCCTATATAACTACATCAAGTCCAACTACCATTTGTCTATGAGCCCCTGATGTAGATTTTGACAACAGCTCAATATCAGGGCGAGGGATGAGCACTACTCACTAGGTTGGATGAAGGTTGCAAAATCTAGATTTTCCAATATAAGTTTGAGCTGCGAAACGCCAAGCGAAGTCATAAGTAATCGACTTCCGATAAGTTAAGAATTTTTGATGCCTCAAATGGAATCAATAAAATTTTGATACGAGTCTGTGCTATAAACTTGTAACATTTTTGTATAACTATGAACCACTTTAATACTCATAGCCGAACAACCACATCTAGTGCAAATGTGATTGGAATAATCGATAGTTTATAACCATTTAGAAGGCAAAACACAAACAACTGCCCACACTAGTATGATTTTTTTTGCAGAAATTAACGGCAGTGACCCGTTGCCTTTAATGATTTTTTGCATTTGAACCTCAAAATACGCTCATCAGTTCGCAAAATTCTGAGACCAAAGGGAAACTGGGAAGCTAGTAACATTCTATTAACCCCCAGGTGTCGACAAAAGCATGGTTCAGAGGGTGGGATGAGTTTCAAGATGTCATTCACGTGATGTGCTGGCTTATGTCCAATCACAATGCGTTTTACACGCGTCTCCGTCGTATTAAGCTCAGAGGAAGCGTTACCTTTAGTACCTGGGGTGAATGTTATTACGACATAGAGCATAATATACGGTAATGTACGCCGTAACGCCAAGTCTAAATCAATAAATTCCCTTCGAGCAGGTACGCAGCCAGCTGTTTTGTGTTTGTAAACCTGTTCTCATTTCCTAATATAAAATGGGATTGATTTTGTTCATTTACCTGTGAAGAGTACACAACCAATCCTTCTTTTGTCCATTTTCCTAATGGATCCAAGTTTACACCACGATTAATCATAGCTTGCGCTAAATCACGACGTCGTATTTTTAGGCTGTTTGTTCTAACTGTTAACGGTCTTTGGATTTCCGAAGCTTCCAAAAATTCAAGCAATTGATTTGGTGCGAATAACTTTACCAGCAATTGCATCAAAAAATCATTGTATGAATAATACACACAAAGGTCTTTACACAACAAGTCAATGTACTCCGCTCTAGAATGATTAGGATCTCGATTTGATGCAAAATCTGTAAGTACGCCTATAACATCTTTTATTCTCAAATTAACTGATTGTAGATTAGTCAATGCCGTATCATCATTAGGAAACTCGAATTTTTCATTATTTGCAGCTATATCAAACATTTCTTCATCTGCCAAACGTTCATCCTTCTCTTTTCTTCTTTTAAGCTTTTTCCCAGCCCGCTCAATGGGCAACATTGCTTCTTCATCACTTGAAGTGTAATTGCTTTCGCTATCATCGGATCCTAGAAAGCTTTTTATATTTGATTTGTTGTTATTTGCAGTAACGTCTACAGAATCGTCACTATCCAACAAATCACTTTTTTTTTGTTTCATGCTGTTTTTTTCGACTAGTTTAGAATATTTTTCCTTACTTTTTCCGTAATCGATTTCGGTTGATATTGTATGATTGTTTTTCTTGCTAAATTTATCATCTTTATCACCGATTTTTTTTTCTTTTGAAACATTTGATTGCAGTTCATTTTTCAATATATTCTTTTTTGTTTTAAGTAATTCTCGTTTTGCAGCTCGAGCTTTTTGTTTACGTGAAAACTTCTTAGGTTCTGTTTGATCTGCATAGTAAAAATATCACGTTCATTATATATTTTCAAATTTCGAACGTAAAATGCATTACCTTTTAAATTATTCAAGAAAACTGGATCTTTCTGTTTCCTAGATTTCTTACCAGGCCCTTTTTTGATTTTTTCAGCAAAATTGATTTTTCGACCCATTGTAAATATTGCATAAATTTAAGGAATAGCAAAAGAGACCAAACACACGAGGAAGATATCCAATAATATGATTATTACAAACTACAATTTAAATCTAGAACACATGGAGATGTTTACTGTTATTGTGCAATACTAGTATCGATAATTAGACAAAATGTGTCCAATTTTAATACCGTCGATACTTCTTCGCGTCCGATCTTTCGATATCGATACTTGAAGGCTACACGCTCATTTTTCGTTACTCTAAAATGAGTTAGATATCATCCATTTTAAAAAAGTGGAGGTACTCCAATAGACCTTTTTACGTACGAATGTATTAGTACACCTAGTTGAGGAAAGTATTTACAAATCGCCTTTTTGTTTGCTATGCTATGTTTTTGGCAGCTGGACAAATATTCAGTTGAATACTTATTATAAGTTCTAAACTCGTTTCTGAATGAATTTTTCATTCGTGATCATGAATCGGGGGAAGCTGCTGAACATTATCGACCAAAAATGGTAAAAAGTGATAAAAAGTCGGAGCAACGAGATGCGATGATTTACAGTTTGGAGGAAACAAAAGCAACTTTACATGAGTTTACACGTTCATTAGTGAGCGTAGGTGAAAAGTCACTTATCTCTATGAGGGTACTTTTACGGTTACTCACTTTTGAGTAACACGCTGCTTTATTTTAACTCTACTCTGGTTAGGATCTACTCAGTTTGGTATTCTTATGAAAAATGTCAAAAAGTGAGTTACTGGACAATTAAGTAACATTTACCCAAATTTTCATAATTACCATGTTTACTTAGTTTTGAGTTATTATCCATGATGTTTACTTACCCCTGAGTATATGTATATGTCAAAAGTTTGGTGTCGCTTTTTATTCGTTGGCTAGCAGTAAGTATCTGATCTGTCATCAAATCAATAATTTCATTCATTGTCATTGTCATTGTCATTGTTAAATGAATTACATTACAAACAACGTATAACCACATACATAAGACATACGTAACACTCAGGAAGAAATCTTCCAAAAAAGTTGGTACAAAATGAACTACTCGAAAGTACCAACCTCTGTAAAAAAAACCTCTATTTGAGTAGTTTATGGTAGTTTAGGTTTTGTACCTGCGAGGCCTTGCATTTGTCTCGTTCCCACTCGAAAAATGCTGCATTGATTTTGTAAACAACTTTTTGACAGTTTCTTAAGGGATTTTGTTATGGGCTCGAGTAGAGCCGCGATGAAGAAAATTCATTCCGTTCATTTTCGTCGAGCAGTTCAAACTGGTGTCGGTACCGGGTGATGTGGGGCAAAAAGTACCAAAAAAATCGCCAGTGTTACGTATGTCTAAGTATGTGGTATAACAATATTCCATCATAATTTCAACCAAACATCAGTATCGCAGAGGATTTGAAAACACATAAAAGATCTCTTCAAAATGAACAACCGCTTGTTGTATGTTCTACGATGCCGTTTAAAGCCGGGCTTATAGTCGTGATAGTAAACGGATACATTTGTGTTGATGTACAGTGCTTAACAATCGATGCCATTTAAATCCTTCGCAGTGTTTGGTGAGGGATGATGACGGATTTTCTGGCACAAAATTGTGAGCCACAGTTCACGAGCAACTGTGAACCGGTTCAATAAAGACACGGAAATGATTTAGTAAATGTTCTAATGTTTCGATGAAAAATAAATCTGTGTTTTTGATTGTTCTGAATTTATTTTATTTATTGAGTCAAATTTACAAAAACCAGAAATCATTAAATTCCCGTATTTAGGCAAACTGGGTAATTTGTATTCATTTTCGTTAATTTCTGGTTTGCATGAACAGAGTAGATTCTACTCAGTTTTTGACGTATGACGCCCTTACTCAGAAGGGAGTAACCGTAAAAGTACCCTAATTGGGTTGTTTAGCTATCTCAGTTTTTTATATCATCTAAAACAGCGGTTCTCAACCAGGTGTACGCGTACCCCCGGGGGTACTCGAAAGCTTCCAGGGGGTACGCGAAAGAAAAATCAGTAATGGCGGACAAAGCAATTTTTCTTTGTAATACTTCATTTGTTGTTCGTGCTCTTAAAACATGATTGTAGAACTCAAACAAACTATAGTTCAATTTGAAACCTGAAATAGAATACCACAACACGACCTACCACTACCCTCTCGCTCTCTGCGAAAACATTCCAAGCCAGGGGGTACAATCGATATGAAAAATGTCACCAAGGGGTACGCGGACAAAAAAAAGGTTGAGAACCGCTGATCTAAAAGATCTGCATTTTCTAAGTAAAACGTGATTTAAAATTTTTTTCTATCATTGTCCTTCGCTTTTTAAATCACGATTTAAAACTGCTCGAAATCGCTACAATGTCAGTTCGCCCATATACTAACAGTCATTGTAGCGATTTAGAGCGAATTTTTATTCTTCATTTAAAAATCGAAGGATAATGATAGAAAGTTTAAAAAAATCACGTTTTACTCAGAAAATTACACTCTTTCAGATGATATATAAAAATCGGAAATCCGTGAATAGATAAACAACCCAATTAGGTTACCTCCACTTTTTTTAAAAAAATGGGTGTTATCTAACTCACTTTAGAGCAAGCGCACCGGTGAGTTGCCATTTGAATTGCTATTTTCACAACGCTGGCCGTTGCTATTTTGGATAGCAACCGATTTTCGCACCGGTCGTTGCTAATGGGGATTACCAATACCACTATTTCTTTTTCACACCGGCAGTTGCCAATTTCTGGAGACCGTCACTAGCCAGCGTTGGCAAAATGTTTGTTTGTGATGTATTTCGCATATTTTTTGCGGATCTAGTAATAACTACAGACGGTGTTATGAACAGATACGCAAAGAGTGAGGTCGTAAACTCCAAGTGAACAGTCAAATCGTGGCTCCAAGTGTGCAAAGTAAACAAACTTATGCGTGTTACTTTTCGTACAGAATGTGTGTTGCGATCAATTTAAATTTTGTGAATCACGTGCAATTATGGTTTCAACGAAAAATGTGTTAGTCATGCTCATGTTATGAGTGATGCATTGGAAATTATTATAATTGTATGAACAAGCACTGAAACTCAGTAATATATCCTTACAAAGTTTCGAAATTTCATTACACTTTATAGTACGCATGAAAAGTCATGCGAAAATAAATGTGGTTGCCAGAATTGTTTAAAATAAAATATTAGCAAAGGGTTGCCATATTTACTGCTTTTCTCTTTGCGTATCTCTTCATAACACAGTCTCTAGTAATAACCAACTTATCCATCAGTCAATCATTTCCGGGATGATCTACGTTCTTTTTACTTCATAAAATGTTCCCTTCATTTCACGCAACTTTGTTTCCGTTTTCCCAAGTTATCGATAACATAATTCTTTTGCAGCTTTTTTTACTTGCGCGTACACAAATTTTTTCATCCTTATATGTTTATTTAAAGTAATTCTGTAAAACTGGGCACGTCCCGCAACGTTGGCTTAAATGACTATTCTACTGAAAGCTGGCGAACTGTCATTAGATGTATATGTATTTCATGCTGTCTCGGTTCCCACAGTTTGCTCTTATTATTTGAAAATTTGCCGCCAAAAAAAAACTTAAATATAGAACGCGTAAATTGTTTTCGATTATTTGATTGATTCTAGTGATGAAGAAAGTGATTTTGCAAAACAAATTTCCTTATACGCGATTAATGTCGTTTTCGGTGTAGCTACCCCGCGGACTACACTTTGTCCTATCACTGTTTTTTTACATTTTCCGGACTAACCCGGACTACCCTTTTTCTGTCCCGGACAGTCCGCGCAAGAAACAGAGTGCAGTTTTGAAGACACCAACACATTCACAGGTATGTGTCAAAATAAAAATAAAATGTGTCAAAATCGGTTTGCTTTGATTATCGTTCTTCGCGTGTCAAACATCAGGTTGAATTTTATTTATTTTATTTTGTTATTTGGTAATTTTTCATTAAATTGGCAAATTTTTCGTACAGTAGCACAAATGCGATAAAAGACAATGGCGATAATGACCAAAACAAAAGTGACAGTTACCTCTGGTATTACGCACACCATTGCAAATGCTCGGAAAGTGTTTTTTTCAGCTGCAAAGCGTAGTCCGGGACGGGATAGTCCTGCCGTAAAAACGAATTCGACATAAGAAACTGGTTTTTGGAAAGATTCGGGGTGGCTCTCAGCCTAGTAAATAGCCAAATATTGACCGTAATACGGAGGAAGGTGCCATCCAGCGTTTCAACAATGTTTTTATCGGAAACACCGGTCTATACCGATGACCATTTCCAACGCCGCTTTCGAACGCATCTTAGGTTGCTTTTGAAGATTGGAAAAGCGGTAAAGGAGAAAAATGGTTTTTCATATAACGACCGAACGAAACGGGAAAATAGTTGGTAATGCTCCCGAGCAGATTTGCTTAAACCCTTCCAGGTTTATTGAGTAATGTTGGCCAATCTTGTGAGGATTTGAGCTTTCCGAATCGTGTAGGCTGCAGACCAAAATGCCAACCAAAATGGTCATCTCAATAAAAAAAACCTATACAAAATGTTTACCTGGCCGAAAAAACACCCTGTGCAAAATTTCACCTCAATCGGAAATAAAATTGAGTAGTGGTTCACGCCGACACTTGCGTCCTATGGCGTGTTCAAAAAGCGAGGCAAAACGCTTCGTCCTCCAAGGCCGACCAATTGAGTCCGCATTCGAAACACTCATCATCTTCGTAATATTATTACAAACATTCACTATCGAGCACGAAAAAAAACAACAGTTTGACATTTCATCAAATAGCAACGATTCGGCTCGTTTCTGTCGCGTTGCCAAATTTAATAACTCGCTACTACCCGAGGTGAGGATTGTTATTTCCCAAACTAACATAACAACGCCCGGTGCGGTTGCGCGTTATGGTGGGAGTTGCCAAACTAGCTTTAGAAACTTCAATTTAGCCACTGGTGGGCTTGCTCTCAGAGTAACGAAAAATGAGCGTGTTGGGAGTAGCTCTAATTTACTCAATATTACTCCGAAATTTCAGATATGTTTGATGTTTGATTACCTTGAGAACAAGAAAAATATATGAACGTTGAGACCGAGCAACATTCATGTTCAGTCACGCGGTGGGGAAAAAGTTTAAGGATGGATGTTCAGAGACACGAGAGTTACTCAGATTTGCTCTTTATTTTTCAGGTTTTCTCGGAAAAACTCAAATTTACTCACTTTTATCTGAGTTTCTATTTTGCTTGGGAGTTATTTTAATTTACTCAATATTACTCCGAACTTTTCAGATGATTCACATATCTGATTACCTTGAGAGTATATTTGCGGTGGGGAAAAAGTTTGAGGATGAACAATGAAGGTAACACAATGTTGCTGTTATGTAATACAGAAGTAACATTGTTACGTTAAAAAGTTATCAAATTACAACATAACTGTTACTAAAATAATGGTGAAGTTCGAACCCTAATCAACCAATGTAATGTGTGCTCTCAAAACGCACAATAACTGTTCTGACTTCGCACAAAAAATGTGTGAAATGCATAACGCAACTGTTGTACAATGGATACACTGACAGAGATTGAAATCAGAAACTTTAGTTTCGATCAGTTTTGGGGTGCTCAAAAAAACCGTGCTTCGTTTTCGTAAGCCGATACATGTGAACGATGACACGTCCCAAAAAGCACGGTCTGCAGTCAAACAGCCATCGACGTTTTTTGCTACAGAACTAACCGACGATGGTGCCAGTAACGTAGAATCGAGTGCGTATGAATAAAACCAGAGTCATAGTTTAACGCGAAATGTTGTGAGGTCCTAAGCTTAGATCAAATTTATACCGAAAAAAAGGTGTCCTGATTTCTAACTCCGATCAGATCAGATCAGATGGTATCCCTAGTAATGTAACGAAATATCTCTTTGGCAATGTAAATAATTGTTACGTTGCGATTGTTATCAATTATGCACATTCCAAGGTTATCAAGGTTATCAAGGTAAATGTAACGTAACATTTATCTAAATTTATAGTAACATTGTAATATTGGTGTTCCATTTCAAGCGCATCAATACTGTATTTGAAATATAAAGTATAGTAAACACAGTCAGGTTTCTTTAAGCGGGGATAAGTTTCAAATTTGTATGGAACCGCGTAAAGAGAATAAATTGAGTTGAAAAAATAACGTGGAAAACCGTTCAAAAATGAGTGAACTTTGACTGAATATGATAGGGGTCAGTTTGAAGACCAACGAAGTCGATATCTAGTACCAACAACAATAACAACAAGATCGCACGCTAGCCTGGAGGGCTAATAACGGTCTCGATCAACTAGATTAGTTGAGAGAATTCGTAATCGATATTGTTTTTGGCACTTTTTGCATGTTGTAGGATAAGTACAACGCCCCAGTGCTGAGTGGAGAAAATTTCTAGCTCAAAAAGGTCCTGGGCCTGGTCGGGAATCGAACCCGACATCACAATCGTGTGGGAGAGCTAGCCGACGGAAAGCGCTAACCACAGAACCACGGGGACCATATCTTATACCATTTTTGAGTTTTTTGTAGAAAGCAACCGCGTAAAAAAACCTGACTGTACAACAAAACCATACACCCCTTTTACTTAACGGTAAAGAGACACATTAATGAGTAAAATGATACTTGTCAAAGAGGAACGATGTCCCAGTGAAAAATAGTAGGAGGGTGGTATTCAAGACACGACCGCATGACGTTGACTACCGAATTCTTATTTTCCATTAAAACAAATAGTAGAGGGAATTGCAACGCTTCAATTACAAAACTTCGAGGCACCAAAAGGTGCCAGTTGCCGATTATTCTTGTTTACTGGTTAGTGTTTACGGCACGAGATAACCGGTACTCGTTTGTCTTTACTCCTTTCAGCTGCTAACACCTAGCGTCCGCATGTAACTGGTGCGGTTTTGGAATCAAAATGATGGGGTGAAAGAAAACTTTTCTTGAAAGCTGTGCCGGCCGCTGTCGTAAAATTAACATCAACAAAAACATGCCTATTTGTTAAAGGTTTTTTCCGCTAGCAGCAGCATTTTGTAAAACAGAAAATTCAATTTGCCGCTTCTATTACAAAACTTCGAGGCACCAAAAGGTGCCAGTTGCCGATTATTCTTGTTTACTGGTTAGTCCGTCCAGAATTCCAGCCATTTTAGTATTTTGCAGTAGCCATGTGCTACTAACAGCCACCAGCATTACGGGTAGAACCGGCACGAGATTACCGGTACTCTTTTGTCTTTCCTCCTTTCAGCTGCTAACACCTAGCGTTCGCATGTAACTGGTGCGGTTTTGGAATCAAAATGATGGAGTGAAAGACAAATTTTCTTGAAAGCACCAACAAAAACATGCATTTTTTTCTGTATGGACTTCCTCACTGCGACCAGAACCGTAGATCTATTGTGAGATATGCCGGGTGTCTGCTGTATCTCGCACTTATGTTATAAGCAATACCGCTAGAATTGAGAAGTGGCATGCTTATTATTATTATTTCTCAGCGCTTGTGTGTAACTCTTCCTTTTACCCGCTTACTTTTCTACTATACCGATGCTCGATCCTCTTGCCAAATATCACCAATTATAATTCCCTGGAGAGGTTTCGTAGTGCGTCCTTCTGGCCAGTGTTATTAATAAGGACTCTTGTGTATTGTTAAGAGAAAGTCACGCGGAGGTGTTATAGATTTCAGCGTAAAGGAAGGGTAGGTGGTGGGGAGCCTGAGAATGAACCCATACTTCAAGTCCAGTTTTGACATCGACTGGCCTGATTCTACTAAGATTCGAACCCACGATCATTCGCTTGACAAAGCGGACTCTGTAACCTTGAGGCTACGCAGCTCCCCTTAAACTGATGGAGTGAAATATTCGAACGGTACCTTTTATTTCAAGGCTCCGTCAGTTAGTTAGAAAGAAGGAGTAGTTGAGTAGAAAATGGAATGATAAGGAACGCAAATAAGCATCGGAAACAGAAAGTGACAACAACAATAACAACAAAGTCAGATCGATTGTAGCCGTTAGTGTCGACTGTGCTTGGGAAGAAAGGTAGTGATTGGCTGCGCGGTATGATTTGGACAATCGATAATAATTACCAATTTTTCAAAACATGCATATTTGCAAGGTTTAGGAAGTAATGCACACCAGATGCGCTATACAGCGCACCATTTGACGTAAGGTATAATGTGCGATATGAGAGTAAAATCAATTGTCGCCAGTCGACAACTACAATTTTCAATTAAATGGAATATATATATATATATATATATATATATATATATATATATATATATATATATATATATATATATATATATAAAAACTATGTGGTGGGTTGAAACTGGCAAATTTTACAGTGCGCTCTGGGCAGCACGCCAAGTCAATCTATCTATACATATAAAAATGCAGCTCTGTCTGTATGATCCATATTGGCTTGGAAACTACTGAACTGATCAGCGTAAAATTTGGATTTTAGGGGCCGAAAAAGATGACTAAGATAGCGTGAGACCCCTCCCCCTTCTGGTCCCATACAAATGAAACACAAATCTCTGCACATTTCGAAAACTAACCAAGTAAATGGAACCAAATTTGGCATGTGGATGTTTTTAGAGGCAGCAAATATGTCCATGTTAGTTTGACATCCCTCCCTCTTCCGGAATGGAGGGGTTTCATACAAATTGAACACAGATGCACATCTCAAGAACTAACCAACTGAATGGAACCAAATTTGCCATGTGAATGTTTTTAGGGGTAACAAATATGTCCATGATGGTTTGACCCCCGCCCTCTTCTATAAGAGAGGGGTCCAATACAAATGAATTACAAATTTCACACAGCTCGAGAAACAATCTAGCGAACACAACCAAACTTGGCATGTGAACGTGTTTATGGGTAACAAATATGTCCATAATGGTTTGACCCTCTTCTATAAGAGAATACAAATGATATACAAATTTCTACGCATCTCGATAGCTAATTGAGTAAATGGAACCCAATTTGGCCAGTGGATGTTTTCAGGGGTAACAAATTTGTCCATAATGGTTTGACACCACTCCCTATTCTATAAGGGAGGGGTCCCATATAAATAAAACACAAATTTCGCACAGCTCGAGAATAAATCAAGCAAATACAACCAAATTTGGCAGGTGAATGTTATTAAAGGTACCAAACATGTCCATAATGGTTCGACACCCCTCCCTCTTCTGGAAGGGAGGGGTTCCATACAAATGAAACACAAATTTCTGCACATCTCGAAAACTAACCAGGTAAATGGAACCAAACTCGGCAGGTGAATGTTTTTAAGGGTAACAAATATGTCCATAATAGTTTGAAACCCCTCCCTCTTTTGCAAGAGTGGGGATTCCTACACTTGAAACACAAATTTCTGCACATCTCAAGAAATAATCAAGTAAATAGAAACAAATTTGATATGTTGAGTAAATGAGAAGGGAGCAAAAAATATTGTCATGGTGGTTCGACACCCCTCCCACTTCTTGATGGGAGGGCTCTTATACAAATCAAACACTAATTTCTATGGTGGTTTGACACTCCTCCGTACTCTGGAAGGGGAGGAAGGTCTTCCGTACAAATTAAACAGATATTTCAACCAGGTTTTCCGGAAGACAGTCTAAAATGATCGGGTCGATGCACAGTAGTCATTTTTTAATTTCAGATAGAAACTTCCGGTTTCTAATATTGGTTTTTCTGGAGCCAGGATGACGCTCATAGGCCTAACAGCCTAAAATGGCAGATATCCATAAATATAAGTATCTCCGGAACAAAAATGATGCATAGAAGCTATAAATCGATCACAGATGTAACCTGCGGTTCCCAAATAGACTCTTGGGACTTGAACGTACTCCAGAATGTATGCGAAAAGATTGCCTAAAAGGGGGTATTAATTAACCACGTCTCGTGTAAATGCGTTGCTGAACGGATGTGGCCGAATGTCAAGATTTGACAACTAGTGTCAAATCTTGGCCCTCTCTAACAACTTTAGCCCTAGAACTCTCGGCATCTTTCCGAATACGTTCTTTCTGTTCCTAACCGCGAAGGCGAGTAGAAGTGCGCGGTGGAAAATTTAATCTAACTCTTGAATTGGAGAAAAGTGTAAAATAGTTAAAAAGCAGTATAGTTTTAAAAAAAGTTAAGAAAATTAAGAGGGACAAAAGAAAGTTGAAAAGTGTTACCAAAATAAGAAGTGCAGGGTTGTTACAGAAACCTTAATTTTGAATCCGCAAAATCCGCGCCACGGGTTTTGGATCCGCGCCGTGAAAACTAAATCCGCGCCGAAAAAAAAAAACTAATACAAACTTATGATTCAACATGGTAAAATTATTACCATCTTTAAAATGTCATGCTGATATGTATAACTTGTTTGTATTTAGCTTAAAACGCAGGACAGTTGACTTACTGCAGCCATGTTTAGGAATGATGCTGACCAAAAATGTTGTTTGGAAATTCTTATATACAAATGTAAAATACCCGTAGCACTGATTTTTTCTCGTTGAAAAGAGTATGATTATGACGAGTAAAATTCCTGTGAAACATAAGTTAAACATAAAAAGTGAGAATTGAATGACGAGATTTGAGAAATGTGGATAAATACTTAAGATATGAAAAGTGATGGATAACCATTTAATGCCGTATATTGTCGGAACATTCAATAAGTAATTAATAATCCTCGTGAATTGCAAACCATAGCAGTTTTACTAAAATTTGCAAAAAAAACTTGTTGAAAATAATTCAAAAGGACGAGATAGGTTTTAGCTAGAAAAAAAGGTTATTAATACGATTAAATATATGTAACTCGCGTATAGCGCCAAACTCGAAAACGTAGAAACAATCGAAAAAGTAGAAAAATCCCTCAACTCGATTTCAGGTCTAACATTCAAACATAAGTTGAATGTCATTAAAAATGTTTTCGGAAAGTCTGAACAACATCCTCTGTAGAAACATGGAATAGACTCAAGTAAGAGTTTTTTAATGCAGGGTGACCACTCATAATCAATTTTAGATTTTCCGCTTTTTTCCCGGTTTTCCCGATGATATGATTTAAATTTTCTCGGTGCTTTATTATTAAAAAATATGTGAAAAACATCAATTTTACATGTTTATTTATATCCTTGTGAGAATAGTGTTATTGGAACTATAAAAAATATTTCTTCTTCAAAATTTTTCTTCCTTTAACTGTTCATAGACTTTAGCAAGTACCTGCATGTAGACCTGCACAATTTGCACCCTTTTTATCTTAAAATCGTTGACAATCTTCCTTCTGCTTTTTCTCTCTGTCAACTTAAATGCCAATGGAATGTATGGAAAAAATTGAACATCGATCGTTTTAGATTAGAGCTTAGAAGTTTTGTCTTCTCATGCAAAATTTGTTCTCAAGCGAAATTCGGGAAGAAGAGCCTCAAAGTGACCAATGAAAAAATTCACATGGAACTGTTAAAATTATTGAATATTTTATGGTAAAGCAAAGCAAAGCAAAAATACATTTCTAAACGAAAGCATGACAGTTTTTCAGGAATTCGATAAATTTGAGCTCCTTTTTCAAAACAGTATACAACACATCCTAACGAAATCGTCTTGAAAATTTTAAGATATATAAAAAACTGTGTTGCCAAAATAGTTTTTTAATGATATCAATTTTAGATCGTTATAATTTGGAAAACAAGAATAATTATTAAAAATAAATAATTTTCCAGATCTGGGAATTAGTTTACTATAACTGATTCATTGGCAACATTAGTAGAAGACATGCAGGAGGATGATTATCCTGATGTGAAGCCTAATTTCCCGCTTTTCCCGTCTTTTTTCCGGTGATTTGAAATTATCGTCTTTTTCCCGCTTTTCCTGGTAGAGTGGCCACCCTGATTATTAATTTACATAAACATTTTTGTAAACAAAGCTTCAAACGACGATTTGATGAAACTGTTAAGTAGGCCTCTCAAAGTACGATGCTGGCCTAACAAGCCAGTTGTCGTAGGCTCGAGTCTCGGCACGGGAAAGACTGTTAGTGTCAGTCGGATCGTAACGCTAGCACCGCAATTGTCCTGTACACTTAACAGTCGGCTTAAGAGTGACCATGTTCAGAAATGTTCAGAAGAGTTTCAATGAATAATCAATGAATTTCAGAGGTTCTCTATATGCCAGCCCTTGACAACTTTTTTCGAATTCTTGTCATTACTGACGTCGATGAGACGCACGTGTTTTCAAAACTCGTTAAAAAGTAATATATACGGTTATGGGTATTTCCGAAATCAGGATGACCTGAAATCGACCGTTTTGAAATCCAAGGTGGCAACTTCTGGTTCATGAAAATCAGCCAAAAATGGCAAAATACCACCCAATATGAGTATTTTCGGAGCCGGGATGACATTCATAGGCCGTAAATCGACCACAGTTGCCATTTTGAATCTATTCAGGACCACCACATAACATACAGAGAGTTACGTAAGGGTGTTTTAATGTCGAGCACATAACGGTTACGATAACATTTTGTTTTTGTAGTAGGGTAAGGAACATTTTCTAAGCAGCTTCAGGAACCGCCTGTGTATTCAGACGAAATGCTCGAAATGTGTTGGGTGAAATTCAAACAGTAGTACAGTGCCTCCACAGTTATGGGTCAGCTACAATTATGGGTCACTTTTACGCAAATACGTCTATTCTCACGAAACTGAACAATTTTCATTGACAGTGGTATTTTTTATAACTCAATTGTAACCCTGTTCATACGATTGAAATGATTTAATGTTGAAATGTTACTAAAAACAATAATTCTGCTCGGTGCAATAAGTGAAGTGACCCATAATTGTAGTAATGTTACGTTTTGCGGTGCACAATTGTGGGTCAGTCCATATTTTGGCTATTTTTATTACTTTTGCATGAAAATACATCACGACCTAACAAAATAACTTATTGTCAAGCTTATACAATTCTCGCATTCTTATCAAATGTGAGGTCTTGAACCGTCCTGTGATTGAAAATTTTGAAAGGTTAATCGAACTCAATTCTCAAACCCGTTTTATGACATTGTATTTCAATCACATGTCCCAAAATATTAACCCTTCTTTGAATATTCCAAATCGTGTCAACTTATCAAATACTTCTGATTCTACTGTGTTTTTCGATACATCCATGATAGAAGAAACTCGTGGAATCTTGGATCATTTACGCGTGCAGCAGATCCCCAAATTTTTTTCCAATAAATATCGAAACATCAACTGCGACAATATGTTCTACACTGACGGATCACTTCTTGATGGGTCCACTGGCTTCGGTATTTTCAATAACAATTTACCCGTCTCCCATAAGCTTGATAATCCTGCTTCTGTTTACGTCGCAGAATTGGCTGCAATTCAGTACACCCTAGGGATTATCGAAAAAATGCCCACGGACCATTATTTCATCTTTACGGACAGTCTCAGTTCCATTGAGGCTCTCCGATCGATGAAAGATGTTAAGCACTCTCCGTATTTCCTGGGGAAAATACGGGAGCATCTAAGTGCTTTATCCGAAAAATCGTATCAGATTACCTTAGCGTGGGTCCCTTCTCACTGCTCGATACCGGGCAATGAGAAAGCGGACTCTTTGGCTGAGGTGGGCGCAACAAACGGTGGAATTTATGAAAGACCAATTGCCTTTAATGAATTTTTTCTTATTTGTACGTCAGAATACGATCATCAGTTGGCAAAATGCTTGGACCAGAGGGGAACTGGGAAGGTGGTTACATTCCATAATCCCCAAGGTGTCGACGAACCCGTGGTTCAAGGGGTTGGATGTAGGTCGGGATTTCATTTGCGTGATGTCCCGGCTTATGTCCAATCACTATAGATTTGACGCGCATCTTCGTCGTGTTGGGCTCGGGGAGAGTGGTGTCTGTGCCTGTGGTGAAGGTTATCACGACATAGAGCACGTTGTTTAGTCATGCCCTGTACACCGTGACGCCAGGTCTAAATTAATAGCTTCCCTGCAGGCCGAAGGTAGGCAGTCGGCTGTTCCTGTTCGTGATGTCTTGGCGAGCCGTGACCTATCCTACATGTCCCTTATATACGTTTTCCTGAAATCCATCCACGCCCCAGTTTAGTCCTACCCCCTTCCGCCTGTATCCAGCCTAACGACAAGAACACGTTAAGACCCCGGATCCGGAAACAGCAATCAGACCCGCACGATACTCTCAAGGCCCGAGGGAGACAACCCAATATGCCAGTCCGTAATATCTTGGCCCAGCAGCGGAACATGTGCTTACCTATGGCAATGAAAACCAGCATACAGTAAACCAGTGCTTTTAATGCAAAATATTATAGCTTTAAGTTACATTTAGTTTCAGCTCGTAGTCGGCAGCGAGGATAAAAAATTTGCTTTTAGTTATTAAGATACTTTAGAAAGTAAGCTACCAGATATAATTGGCGCCGTTAAACATTAAATTGTATTTGTGCCGTGTCAAATAAATTATAGATGAACAAAAAAAAAAAAGCTTATACAACAATAAAGTAACTTTTGTGATGGATTTTGATGGTTTTATAAACTAAATGATCTTGAAGGCCCAAAGTGACCCATAATTGTGTCTTTTGCTATGCAAGTACTATTTTTCTTCTTAATCGATTTACACACATCAGCTGCAGTTAAACTAATTGTCGATCGAAAGTATACATCAGAACACAGAAATAGATAGTAAAACATTCGTAGTTGATAACTTTTCCGATTTTATATTAATTTTTTAACATTTAGGCAACACGTTGACTGACCCATAATTGTAGAGGGACTGTATATCAATCTGTTCTTTATCGTTTTATCTGTCAGAACTTGTCTTCAGATTGTAAAACTAAGTTAGCAAACTTTAACAATAATCAATTAAAGTTACCAATCGAGGGACACTATTCCAATCACCCCGAACCTATTTTAAGCAGTTTCCATCTGTTATGCAAGCGTTTTTTAGCAGCACCCGAAGTGGCTCCTGAATGGCTGCAATAAAGGTCGATTTGTTTCAAATGATGTTTGTTCACAGATTTCTTTGTGATTAACGGGTTTTTTCATATTCGTAAGACAGCTAGACAATCAAAGTTTTCGTTTCCATCATTGAAATTGTCGATATTGTTCAAAATGCAGGAGTTTGAGGCCTGTTTTCTGCGACTAATTTAAATAGCCGCTATTGCTTAAGCCGTTCCTTACCCTGTCTCAATTATTTATTTTTCTCAATATTTTTAAATGGAAATTCAGACAACTTTCTCAAAGTCGTTCCTTGACGCCTTTTTTCTTTTGTCGTTATTCAGATATATCGATTTACAAAAAAACTTCAGTCCTCTTTGAATGTAAGTCCAGATAATTTAAAAAAAATAGTATATGCAAAGTTGCTCAGTCTAGTAAAGTCTACATTCTAGGATGCCAAAATATACATACAAATACAAAATTTACAAAATTTTCACCTGCCCGAAAAAACACCTGAAAAATCAAAAAAAGCGATTGAAGTTTGGCCTTTAAAAATCCAATAATTCACCCAAGAGGGGTTGGCTGCATGAAATTTCGGTTTTCGAACAAAATTTTGGAGTCAGATAGCTTAAAAATGCATGAAACATCGAGAACTGGTATCAGCTGAAAATAATCATGATTTTTATGATTTTTCGGATTTCTCAAGGTCTAACATTGTTTTGCGCCACCCCATTTTGAATCCAACTGACCTGAAATTTTGCACAGGGTGTTTCTCAGGCAGGTAAACATTTTGTATAGTTTTTTTTCTAAATTTTTTGATTACTTTTTTCTCATACAAGTGATTGGCACCCTACTTCACACCCACCATGTTTCATTGAACTCTGAAAGAGTGCTGCCAGCCCTTCAGTCGATATCCTGATTTTTAGGTAATTGAAAGCAAGATTGCAAGGCTTTCCGCAAAATCCGCGCCATGGAGTAGTGAAAACGCGTCAAATCCGCAAAAAACGCAAAATCCGCAAAAAACGCGAAATCCGCGCTGACTGTAACAACACTAGAAGTGTGGTAAGTCGTGCGACTTTACCTGACTAGATACAGTATGTAAAATTAAATTTGTTATTTAGATCTGAGGCATTGTAACAACGACACACGGTAACGCTACACTAACGGAAAGATTAAAACACAACGAAAAAAGGTAAATTGTTAATTATTAAAATGTACAAATGTCATTATTGTTAACACTTAAGGCTAGCACATGTTAAAAACTAATTGAATGTACAACACAAACACTAATAAAAATGAATAGGTCCAGAAAGGGCCTTTTTTCTGTTTTTGGAACAAATTTCCAAGTTTTTCCCTTCAGAAAATTTGGAGAAAGTTTCCCCCCCTGTTCGGACGGACAATCGGTTCGGAAAGAGGTTAGGGTGACGTGACTTGGAGGAAAGATCACGTGGCTTTCAGGAACTACCCGGTTCGGCGGTGATATTTGCCAGTTGATCGGCGGCAGTATTAGGCTTGGCTTTGGCGACATTTCGCCTACCATACTTGGCAGCGATTTGGTCACAATTTCGAGCCGTTGTGCTACGTTCTTGGCAGTTTGGTCAACGCATCCCATCATTAACATCGGCATCCGGCTACGGCAGAAGTCCTTTTGTGGGCTGAGGTGCCCCAACCCGGAGATTCAAACATCGTTCGCCAGCGGTGAGGCCTAAGTCGGTGTACAGAACTGTCAGCGGAACTGGAAACAAGCGACCCGTGGTCGGGAATCGCTCCTAGAGGAAGTTTCGTGAGTTTACTAGCATTAAGACGGTGCATAGTTGTAAGAATACACAATTAATACACTGGGAATTATAGTAGCCGTACACGGCTTAAGCTAGCTTGCAAACTATTCTAGTTTAGGTACTATTTTGCCCTCACTTCACTAACTACAACGTTTAACTTAAACCCGCAAAAGGGGTTATCAGCCCTCGCGTCTTTTCGGTTGGTTGGAAAAAGTCGCATCCGTTGCCTTTGAGCATCCCCCCGTTTGTTAGGGTCCGTTAGGCGACACATGCCACAGTTGACCGCGAGTTAGTTCATTCCCCTTAGTTGATTGAGTTAATTCCCCTTCACGACGAGAAGGCTGTACAGGGTGGCTCGCATCGGCTGACAGCATTAGTTCACCAGTAAACGACACCCCTGAGAAGCAAACCCCGACTGGAGTGCAGGTAGCCTACAGTTGGGGGGTTTCGAGGTTACACAGACACCTTTTTTGAATTAAAAAATAGCGACTTCCGGTGTCTGGTAAACAACCAAAAATGACCAAATACCATTGAATATGAATGTTTCTGAACCAGAATGACGCCCGGAGGTCAGAAATTGATTTCACATGCCATTTTGGAGTCCATAATGGCGCCTTTCGGTTTGTGAAAACAGCTTAAAATAACCAAATACCATCCAATATTAAAATCTCCGGAACCAGAATGATACAATAAGCCAAAAATTGACCTCGGGCACCATTTCAAATTGCGAGAACTTCTGGGAAACAGCCGAAAATAACCGAATTATACTCAATATTGAAAATTGACTTTAATTTAGTGCTGGTGCCACAATAAAACTAGCAATCAATTACACGTCAATTTGCAAATGAAAACTTAATTCTTTCACTTCTACTTCACTGTAACAATTCATGACAAAGATGACATAATCAATGAAGAATCTCATGATTTTTATTTGTTGTCGTCTTGGTGTGTTGTTTAATACCGGATGTATCAGGTTCTCGAAAAATAGTTTTCTTCTACCGTTTAGAGTCTTCATCAGAAGATTCTGCAAGTGCGACTATGCTGCAGTCACTCGTTGACACTCGCTTAATTTGTGCTTCAACGTTTCTGATGCTGAGTTCACATCGCAAGGAATCAATGAATTTGGAATGTTCATAATTATTTAATCAAACACAAAAATGGGCGGGACGAACCCAACAAACAATTTTGTTGAATAACAGCCTATTCAGCAATAGTTCGCCCAAAATTCACTCAACAATAGTTTAATAAGCTGTGAATCAACAAAATTGTTTGCTGGGAAGTTTGCCGGGTCAGCTTGGATCTTAGACAGGACGTGACAGGTGGCTTCTAGTTATTCTTCTTTTCGTTCAAAATTGCCCTCATGAAACATTGTGATTTTTTGGCACGACGCTTGCCAGTGTTTTCAAAAATGTTTAATTAGTAAAATATAAATATCAAGGATTTTCCAAGTTTTGGATTTCAATTTTAATTAATTCATTTGACAATGCTTATTCAATTGATTTAAATATATATGATAAATTTATTTGAACCAGCCATAATTTCAACTTATTTTGGGTTCCTCTTGCTCTTCATGAAATGAATCTGCTATTGTTTATCATACGTAGTTTCAAAAACATGAAAAACATTTCGAATGTTGATTTTTGTAGACATTACACAGTATAGTGTATGAAAAGATTCAAAAAATTGTTAAACCAAAAGCTGTTCATTCACTTGGTAAGCAAAAACAGTGTGAAGAAAAAATACCGATAGTTTTCGCAGCACGGCCAACCGTACCGACTAATAATAAAATTTAACAGTGCGCTAAGTAAAATCGACCAATCAGAGAGGGCTTTCGCTTTGATTTTTGGTTTCTCTTGTCACGTCCTGTCCTAGGCTAGGATTAAAATCGAGCGAATAAAAATGGTTTTGACAGCAGTTAGGTTGCTTCCAGGTCAAAATGAAATTCGCTACTATTTTGATCTGCTCGACAGTATCGCCCTTTACTATACGACGTGTTTACTTAATTGTATCGGAATACGCCTTTTGCTTTTCCTGTTTATTTTGTTGACAACTTCGATTCCGCCCATTTATCAACATGAAATCAAGTTTCACTAATGTAAACAACAAAACGGGCGTATTCCATATTGTTGGAGTTGAACACTAAGCATAATACAATTCGTAAACCTTAAAATTAGAATTAACTTAGAACTAAATATGTTAAACGCCTAAATCTATACTTACGCTAAAGGTCTTTCTTAACATAAATTCAATTGAATCAAATTCAAGGCGAACACCAGTATGCTTTGTGCACAAGTATTGGTCAATCGATCAAATAAATATTATTCGATTATTGTCATCTATAAATCTAGAAGCAACTCAGATATGAGATCAGTACCCAATATATCAGTTGAACAGTACGGTCGGTTTGCGCGTTTCTAGTCCGATAGCCAATAAAGTGAAAAATCTAAGTGTAATCTTTCTCCTATTGTTCCGCAACGTGTGCGCGGAACTAGCTTAGTGTGATAAGTGCTCGATCAGTGGAATCGAAGTTCATTCTGGCGGGCAAGTTGGCTCAGTCCCCAAACTGCTATCCGTTTTGCGGCGTGAGTGATATTTGTGCTGCAGCTAGTGCATTTTCCGGGAGCCAATTCATTGGCAAAGAAAAACCTTCGGTGGCCGGCAAATTTAGTTCGTATCGCGAACATTTGGTCCTTCGAGCCGGATCGAAGGAATATAGCAAACCGGGAAGTGCGCGTAATGTGAAAAAAAAACGCTCTGCGGTCGTGAAAAAACGCGTTAAAGAGTCATCGTTTGACTAATTAATTGCCACCGCACGTGTTCGGACAACAATTCGCCATCGCGAAATTGATTGTAGCCGCCATCGCGCTCACGGCTGCGCAGTGAATATAAAGGCGCAAACATAAATCTGATTTGTGCGCGATTATTTGCGTGATCGACACGCATTAACTAACGGTAGTGACACGGTTAGTCGCGAAGTGATAAATTTCGTGCGGAAGAGCGCATTATTACTGAGGAAAGCGCCGAGGACAGGGTCGTACCACGACGCCATCGAGCTGGCGGTATTGTTACTGCGTTGTAAACGCCATTTTGGACGCTTGGAGCGTCGCTTGGGTAGCCATTGCTACAAATAGTGATCAAGCTGATCGCTATCTCGATTACCGTCAGTGCACCCAATAATGGTCTGGAAATTAGGTGAGTTCGTTCTGATTTATCCGCATGTGGCTAGCAGTAGCATTTTAATCATAAGAAAGTGGGTTAAGTGGGTGACTTTAAGTCATTGTGGCAATTGGTGTTGAAGACGGTCGCGAATCGAGTGGAAAACCGTTTCGCGCCCTCGATTTGCGATACCGCGTAGAAGTGGGTACGTTCGCGACGGGAAGGAGCGTACGAATCGTTTTAAAACTGCTCACTTTCGTTCGAATTCGCGTTCGCGAAGATCAAATCACCGCGACGGGAAGGATTAATCCGTGCGATTGTGATTTGCTCTCGATTTCGGTTCGGTTTCGCGTAGAAACGATCAGTCCGCGTCGGGAAGGAGTTTCGTTTTCGTTTTGGCTGTCGTTTCCGTTTCGGTTTTCGTAAAATGCCACCTAAGGAGGAAAAGGTGCTGTCTGACCGACTGGTCCAGCGGAAAGGGTTAATGTCAATCCGTGATGCGGTTGAGAAATTTATCGCTCGATTCGAGCCCGCGCGTGACTTATGTCAAGTGAATGTGCGATTAGAATCCCTGGACCGTGCTTATACACAATTTATGGAAGTACAGAATGATGTCGAGAGGTTGGACAAGAACGATAACTTGGAGACGCATTTGACGGAACGCGTGAATTTTGAGCAACGATACTGCGAAGCGAAGGGTTTTCTGCTTTCTCATTTCTGCAACGACGTCAACCAGACGCTAAATAATTCTGTGGTGGCCAATTCTCATTCAACATCATCCAGTTTCCACCACCGATTGCCAAAGATTGACCTACCGAGATTCAATGGTGACTTCTCACGTTGGTTGTCATTTCGGGACACATTCATGTCGAAGGTACATTCCAATGCCGACATCCCAACGGTTGCCAATCTACAGTATCTCATACAGTCACTAGAAGGCGACGCCAAGAAGCCGTTTAAGTCGGTAGACATCGAAGCCGATAATTATTCATCAACATGGGATGCACTTCTGAAAAGGTACGATAACCACCGTTTTCTCAAGCGACAGCAAATTAGAACCCTTTACGATCTACCATCGGTAAAGCAGGAGTCTGCTACACGGTTACACAATCTGGTCGATAATTTTCAGCGCCATGTTCGTGCCTTGGCGAAGTTGGGTGAACTCGTGCAGCATTGGGACACACCGCTGGTGAATATACTGTCGTATAAGCTGGATCCGTCCACACTACGAGCCTGGGAGGAGAAAACGAGCAACAAAGACGACGTGACATACGAAGAACTGGTTGAGTTCATCTACCAACGTGTACGTGTGTTGAATTCTATAGGTCCTGGGATACAGCAACCGGCACCATCGAAGGTGGCTGGCAGTACTTGGAAAGAAACCAAGTTGAAATTCGCAGTCAATGCAGCTGAACTGTCCAACAAGTCTCCGTCATGCCTGTTGTCGTGCTCAGACAGCCACTCCTTACGAAATTGCCCAGTGTTTCTGGCAAAAGGTGTCCGCCAGCGTCGCGAGCTGGTTTCGCAGAAACGGTTATGTTGGAACTGTTTGAGTTTCGGCCATCAAGCGAAAAAATGTAGGTCGAAATATACGTGTCGTTCGTGTCACGACAAACATCATTCATTATTACATGATTCGTCTTCAAACAAAGGCACGCAAAATGCTACCGATTCAGGATCGTCACAACCAATTTCCTCGGTTCAACAACCGCTTCCATCTGCTTCAAACTCCACTCAACCGCAAGTAAGCATGGCGGCTCAAACCACATGCAATATGGTCCTGTTGGAAACAGTCGCACTCAACGTTGTTGATGATCACGGTAAGGAATACAAGGCCAGAGCACTCCTTGATTCGGCATCCATGTCGAATTTCATTTCCAAGAATTTCGCACAGCTTCTGCTCAACCGTCGGTCTAAGGTGGACAATTTAGTCGCAGGAATCGGCCTGTCCTGCGGCTGCCAGGAGTTGAAAATCCTGAAATCATTCTGGGGACCTCCAGGGCTATTGCAGAACGCCGTTTTCATAGTCTGGAGCGTCGATTGCAACGAGATCCTACAGTCAAGGACTCGTATCACCGCTTTATGGCTGAGTATGAACAGCTCGGTCATATGAAAATGCTAGAAGAGCCCATAGACGATACCAAATTACATTGCTACTTACCGCATCACCCTGTATTCAAGGACTCTAGCACAACGACGAAGGTCAGAGTCGTTTTTGACGCGTCGTGCAAGA
The DNA here is from genome assembly GCF_029784165.1 of Wyeomyia smithii. Lineage (NCBI taxonomy): Eukaryota > Metazoa > Arthropoda > Insecta > Diptera > Culicidae > Wyeomyia > Wyeomyia smithii. Next base: position 125,706,063 of record NC_073695.1, on the reverse strand, counting down.
CGGCGTCCGGTTATTCACTCAACGACACGTTACTGGTCGGACCCGTAGTGCAGCAAGACTTGCTGTCCATCGTCATGAGGTTTTGGACACATTCCATCGCTCTCGTTGCCGACATTGAAAAAATATTCCGGCAAATTCGGCTCCACATTGAGGATCAACCGTTTCAACGAATCCTATGGCGTACGAACCCAGACGCAGCTGTTTCCACCTATGAGCTGCAGACAGTAACATATGGCACGGCGAGTGCTCCTTATCTGGCCACTCGAACTCTGCAGCAGATAGCGAAGGATAATAGACAGTGTTATCATGCATCAGTCAACTCAGTCACGGAAGATTTCTACGTGGACGATTTTCTGTCTGGTGCCTCAGGCATAGAATCTGCTATAAGACTTCGCAAAGAAGTTTCATCAATGCTAAGCACCGCTGGGCTGCCACTAAAAAAGTGGGCATCGAATGCCCCCGAGGTTCTCGAGGATGTCCCGCCAGACGATCTTGCAATTCTCCCGTATCGGAACCTACAGGACGATCAAGCAGTGTCCACCCTCGGTCTTGTTTGGGAACCAAAGTCGGACGTACTACGGTTCAAGGTTCAGTTGCCACTGCCCGCTCCCGTCCTGACAAAACGCAAGGTACTGTCGTACATTGCGCAGATTTTCGACCCACTTGGAATCGTGGGTCCAACGATTGCCATGGCCAAACTCTTCATGCAACATCTCTGGGCGTTGAAAAGGAATGGCGAATCCTGTGAGTGGGACACTCCGCTCCCACCGAAACTGCAAGCGGAATGGAAACAATTTCATACCACACTTTTGATGATAGGCGAAGTTCGCGTTCCACGTTTCGTGTCTGTACCTGAGGCCAATAACATCCAGCTTCATTTTTTCTCGGATGCGTCAGAGCGAGCTTATGGGACATGCTGCTATGTTCGTACCGAATCTGCAGGTATTGTTTCGGTCCAATTGTTGGCTTTTAGATCGAAGGTCTCGCCGTTAGCTACACGTCACACTATCGCCAGGTTGGAATTATGCGCCGCAGAATTATCGGTGAAGCTATACAAGAAAATCAACACCGCCGTAAAACTGTCATCAATCGCTTACTTCTGGACAGATTCCACAACTGTTTTGCAATGGTTGCGCGGGCCTCCGACGCGTTGGAAAACCTTCGTTGCCAACCGGGTGTCGAAGATGCAGCTTTCTACCGATACAGAGAGCTGGTGTCACGTTTTCGGCGTCGAGAACCCCACCGACGATTTATCACGAGGTTTGAACCCAATCGATCTTCTAAATCGCACACGCTGGTGGACTGGCCCACCATTTTTATTGCTTCCACAAGAACGTTGGCCGAAATCACCGTTGTTGGAAGGAGAATCAGCTGATGTGGCTGCCGAGAGACGCAAGGTCCCACTTGTCGCCATGACTACAACTACAACTCAGCTTCTGCAACTGGCTGTTTGCACGATACTCCAGCTATACAAAACTACGCCGGGTAACTGCTTTTTGTCAATGTTTTCTCCAAGTGTTTCGTGCGCGCTACCTGCTACATCGTTCAAATACCAGACAAGACACATCGCCAATCATAAACAATACACACCCGAAAATAGCTCCACCGCTCACTACACGTGAACTTGAACACGCCGAACTGTCACTTTGCCACCTAGCACAAGCAGAGATATTTGCTCGAGAAATCTCCGATCTCACTGCTGGCGAGCGAGTTGCCAAATCGTCAGTACTTAAATGGCTGAACCCATTCATTGATTCGGATCGCATTCTACGTGTTGGTGGCCGGCTTCGTCATGCCGCGCTTTCCAATGACAAACGGCATCCGATAGTGTTGTCTGCTAAGCATCCGCTTTCTGCTCTGTTGGCTAGTCACTTTCATTTGAAGCTACTGCACGCAGGTCCGCAATTCCTGCTAGCCACTCTCCGCCAGAAGTTTTGGATTCTTGGCGGGAGGAATTTAGTAAAATCCGTCTCCCACCATTGCCACACTTGTTTTCGTAGCAAGCCCACACTAGTCCAGCAGAGCACAGCAGATTTACCCCAATTGCGAGTGTCACCGACGCGACCGTTTTCCGTCTGCGGAGTCGATTATTGTGGACCATTCTTTCTGAAGTCCGCAGTCCGCAACCGTGGCCCTACAAAGGTGTATGTGGCCATCTTCGTCTGCTTCTCTACAAAGGCTGTTCACATCGAGCTGGTGAGTGACCTGTCTACGCCAGCGTTCCTAGCAGCTCTTCGTCGTTTGGTGGCCCGCAGAGGTAAAATAAGTGAACTGCACTCGGACAACGCAACCGCTTTCAAGGGTGCTTCAAATGCACTTAACAGTGTCTGCCGGATGCTGAAGGTCGATGAAGATGATCGGAACCAGATCTTCAACTGGTGTTCCGAGAATGAGATAACCTGAAAATTCATTCCACCTCGAGCACCACATTTTGGTGGCCTCTGGGATACCGCGGTCAAGTCAGCGGAGACCCATCTACTGAAAACAATGGGCAACGTCAACATAGTGTATGAGGATATGCTCACATTACTGGCGCAAATAGAAATGTGCCTTAATTCTCGTCCGCTAACACTATTACCGGACGATCCATCCAATTTAGAGGTCCTCACGCCAGGACACTTCCCCGTGGGAAGTAGTCTACAAGCTGTTCCTGAAGCCGACCTTAAGGAAACTCCGGATAATCGTTTGACCAGTTGGGAGCTGACTCAGAAATGGTTTCAAATAATTTGGTCTCGTTGGTATCCAGAGTATTTGCAGCAGTTGCAGTCCCGAGCAACAAAGGGTTGCAACCCACCAGTTGCGGTCGAAGTCGGCAGAATCGTCGTCATCAAGGAGGACAACATCCCACCTGCCAGCTGGCCGCTAGGCAGGATCATTAAGTGTCATCCGGGCAAAGATGGTGTCGTTCGTGTGGTCACGCTGCGAACCGCAACATCCAAAGAAGTTGTCCGTCCCGTAGCCAAAATCGCCCTGCTTCCGACAGTCTCGAAGAATCCATAATCCTGGTAGAGCAACCCGGACCAAGAGAACTTGCTCGATGCGCACCTGCATCTATAAAGATGCGCAAAGCATCTATAAAGATGCGCTTCTATCTTTTTTTTATGACAGTGCACAGCGCGGCTATTTCGCTCACTCACTTGTTTTCATTAGATATTCTCCATATACTCTGAGAAAGACCAGCGTTGCCATTGTGCCAGATAAATCTGGATTTTGCCAGATTTTTGTTTGCGCGCCAGACAAACAGATAAACCTCAGAATCTGCCAGATATTTGTAAATGAGCCAGATATTTGCCAGATTTCATCCACGTTGTCTCGCAAAAAGGTCATTACTGTGAGATGGGCCGTGCCTGGCCTTTACATACCTACACCCGACGTGAGCAAAAAAAAGGTCACCCCCTTCAATTCTGCCTGGAATTTTATCCAAAAATGAGTGACAGATTTTTGCCAGACTTTTTATTTTCGTTTTGCCAGATTTTATTCGAAACATAGAGGCAACGCTGCTGGCAACTGGGTTTCACATTTCAGAGGCGTCTGTCAGGTGTTTTCTCAAAACACATGTTGACCAACTTTTTCATTCGTCTCGCATAATCGGTAGTGATGATGGAAGTCCTAGGCAATAATAAAGGGCATCGTAAAAACCGTGAAAGTGTTAAATGTTATGTTTATGTTTAATTTTATACACTTTCACCACAACTGATCATTAACTTCCTAACAAATAATTTTGTTAAATGATGGCTTGTTAAGCTATAGTTCAGCCGAAATCCGCTTAATAATAGCTTTATAAAGTGTGAATCAACAAAATTGTTCGTTGGGTTGTTAACCATACAAAAGGTTTGTGAACCTCTGGCTAAAAATTACTGCGATACAGCCGAAATTCGTTGGATGGAACACAACTGCCACACAATAAGCGAATCGTGTTCGTTAGTTGGATAAACTGACAACTGGGCAAATTTTTCAAAGGGGAGCGCTGATTGTTTGTTTTCTTCCTGCTTTGGAAAATTTCCTAATTTCATTGGGGTAAAACAACATACTTAGACATACGTAACACTGGCGATTTTTTTTTGGTACTCTTTGCGCTACATCACCCGGTACCAACACCAGTATGAACTGCTCGACGAAAATGAACGGAATGAATTTTCTTCATCGCGGCTCTACTCGAGCCCTCAACAAAATCCCTTACGAAACTGTCGAAAAGTTGTTTACAAAATCAATGCTGCATTTTTCGAGTGGGAACGAGACAAATGCAGGGCTGCGCAGGTACACAACCTCCATAAACTACTCAAACCAGCTAGCTGGCATCTCTATCTTATTTGCTTTGCTCCGTTAGGAGCTAACATCACTGCGGATCCGCAATTTGCGGGCCCCATTGACAGATGCTATGTTATGCGTATGAAAAGTGGCGGTGATATGATATCTCGTTTACACACACGCTGAGATGTTAGTCCTCGAAACATGGCGGGATGCCAGCTAGCTGACTCAAACAGAGGTTTTTTTTACAGAGGTTGGTACTTTCGAGTAGTTCATTTTGTACTAACTTTTTTGGAAGATTTCTTCCTGAGTGTTACGTATGTCTTATGTATGTGGTTCCGTACAAATGAAACACATGTTTGAAACACTTTTTCCGGAAATCAGCCTAAAATGATCGGGATGATGCACAGGAGCCTACAATCGACCCTAGGAAAGACCGTGTTAATCTCCTACCACGGATTCAGCTTAGCAGTGATGAAATCGAGGTAGTTGACCAGTGAGTGCACCTAGGCTAACTGGTGATCACCGAAAATGACATCAGCAGAGAAAGTAGTCAAGGTTCTATGGCAGGAACTCGTACCTTTTTTATTGACTCTAAAGGACGCTCTGCCAGTGGCGTAGCTATGGTTTGGTGGGCCTGGTGCGGTAACAGAAATGTGGGCCCCCAATGAAAATGACTGGGCAGTTTTTTCTTTCATGAAAGGAATTGAGACAAACAAAAAATTTAGGTTTTTATACTTATTCATTCCGTTTTCCGCAAAATCGAAAATAAGGTTAATTTAGATGGGTACTCACTTTTCGTGCTTTTTAATTGGCAAAAGCAGAAATTATATAGTCACGCGCGAACGCGGATTATTTCCCTCGCTCTGTTTCATGTTAGAAACACAGCAACACAGATAGAGGAACTGTTCCATTATTCATCTCAGCCCATAATTATAAAACGAAAACTCAATTGAAAACTAGAAAAAACGCATATTTTCTAACTAAACCAATCAACTAATCCATGAAATGGTTTCTTATTAGTTCTTTTTAGATATCTCATGAAGTAGAATCCTCCAAAACCTACCTAAAATCTCTGAATTTGTCATTATAGTCGGGCATCTACTTTTAAAAACTCATCTATTTCGATCATCTAACCAAGAAAACGAAATCTACCCATTGCTCTATACGGCTACAACGGGATTCATTCAGCAGCCAACCAAAGTTTTTTTCATCGTTTGCGGACTACATTTTATATTAATCACTAAACAAAATCACTAACTACACTAAGAATACATTAATCTTCAAAATGTTCACCTTAAATTTCCAAAAACAAGCTTTAAATTTGAATAATTCCGACAAAATTGACATAAATCGACAGCACTGCAGTGGATACCTAGACTACCCATTTGCGCGTAAACAACTACAGCGGATACCTAGGTAAGCTACTACAAAGGTATGCGGCTACGTTCATTAACAAAGTGATTAACTGTGTGATGAATATGGGAGCATCGTGAGATGAATAATTGAGCAGTGGTTTAGGTTTTGAGATGAGTATGGGAGTGTTGTGAAAAATGGTTTGTTTTACAAATTTCAGGATAAAACTAACTAAGTTTACCAAATTTCCATTGATGGACGATTCTATGCGAGCATGTAATCATATTTTGTTTATTTGTTCAACGATTTCGTGAAAATCTGGTGTTTACTCCATGCATTCTTCGTGAACGTCGGCCTAATGAGATGAATAATTAAACAAATACCATAGACAGCTTTTTCAGCATCGCAAAAAATCGCTCCTTTTTTACGTCTTTCCACGTTGCATCGAATATTTTCAGTGATCGGAAAACATTCAACTTCGGCGTCAGTCGAATCACAAATCATGTTAAAAATGAACGTCGGTATCACGTTAACTCTGTCCGTGTGGATCCGTGGCGAGCACAAATACATGAGGTTGAGTTCAGATGGGCATGTTGACCGGTTCAGTGTTCGCAAGATTTTGGGGTCCCTTTGAGTGGTGGGCCTGGTGCAGACCGCACCAACCGCACCCCCCTAGCTGCGCTACTGCGCTCTGCTCAAATAAAATTCACCGCGGCACGAAGTTTACCATCTACAAAATATTGATCATACTTGCTCCATGTTCGTGGACAACTGCATCGCACTTGTGATTTTCGTACGGAAGAAGTGCGGATGGAAAATGGCAGAGGCCACAAACTCTACTATATATTTGAACATATCCATTTTCGAAAACGTATGATCGAATCGCGACTGTTTGACTGATTATGAAAAAGAATCTTTGTTAGTGGCTTCCCAATGAACAATTTTGTTGTATAACAGCTTGTTACGCTTTTATTCAGTTGAAATTCACCGAATAGCAGCTTAACAAGCTATAAATCAACAAAATTGTTTGTTGGGTTGACGCATACTACGATGGACGAACGTCAATCGACGGATAGATTTTTTCCAGATTTCAACTGCTCGAAAAACCGGAAAAATCTGCTTGAAATCTGAAAAAAATCTATCTTTGATGGGAAAAAAATTCGCTCGCGCAGGTAAAAGTCTGCAAAAATCAGCACACATTTTGAGAAAATCTGCGCAGATATAAGGAGGATCTGACAAAAATCTGCAGAAACTATAGAAAATCTGCAAATATCTGCGCACAGACTCTAAAAATCTGCATTTTGAAGACAAATCTGCACATCTGGTTTCCCTGGATTTCAAGCAGATTTTTCCGGTTTTTCGAGCAGTCGCAGACATTTTTCAAAAACTTGTGGCATCTCTGAACAAAAGGAGATATTTGAAGATATTGAAATAAATTGAAGACATCCGCAATTTGCAGAGATGTTAGCCATTTTTTTGCTCGACATCTTTCGGTTCATTGGTAATTATTCCAGCCTCCGGCAGGGTACGTTAATGACAAGGTATTCTGGACTGCCCAGTGCATTTGTAGTAGTAAGAATGTGACGTGTTAGTTTTGCAACTAGTATGGAGTCGTATACAAAATATGTCTAAATTGTTTTATTTTTGTTCTATTTTGGCTTAATGTTCATTGTAGTGTAAAGACATTCTATCTTGGCTTTCTTTTCAATTGAAATTTGAAGTCAATTAGTGTGCCTGGATGAGTTTTGGTAAATTTTATCAAAGTCTCGGTAACACATTTTTCAAGAATATGGTGAAGTATTTATTTGAAACCAATTATTTTAAGCAGTTATATTGATTTTAGCGGCATAATCGTGTAGACATTTTGCTGATGGTAAGGGAAAATGGCATGTTTGGCTAATAAACTTGAGTGCAGGCTTTCTCAAATAGTTGAGGGTAAATCCCATCGCTAATTCCTCGGCAGACCATTGCTTGACTTTCTTTTTTTGATCAAGCATGATGTCGATTTGGTTTTTTGTGTATCGTTTTGATAGAATGGCCTTGGATTCAAGCAATGTTTGCTGTTTATTGACTAGCTGTAAATCTTTGTTGGCTTTTTCGAGTTCGGTAATTCGTTTTTTAGCTTCCTGAAGCTCTCGTTGGTTCTTCGATGTAGTACTAGAATCAAAAAGCTATCAGAAACGACTGTATCACTAGGTTCTTCGTTAACACCTTTATCCGAATAGTTAAGTTGCGTCCCAATAGAAAAATGGAACTTTTCAGCAGCAGATACGTTTTTTTTTGTTATGATTCAGCTGTTGTTTGATGTCAATCAAGGCTTTTCGCTTATGCTGTCTCGAGGGCTTCTTATTTTCGGCCTTCCTGATAGAAGGAACAGCTAAAAATAAACTATTGTGAGTATTGGTTCTGAGCTCCATAAAAATTTACCTGTGGGAATCAATTTTCGACGATATTGTACTTCCAAGCCATCGATATACATGAAACAATCCGGACTAAAATGAAGCGAGCAAATGTACATATTATTCGTGTTGGTGCTTTGGTCCTGTCCAAAAAATCGGAGCAATTTCTTCCGAATGGCCGCATCTCTCGGGAATCGGTGGAAAGATAATTTGTGGGATAGGTTTACAGAATTCGAGGGAGATTCGAGCTTGGATTTCGATGACCGAACGCTCCGGCAATCCAGTACCACACATAGAGTCATAGAATATTCTGAAAATAGAAACATTATCTCACAAATCTACATATTTACCAGCAGAAAAATACTTTTGTTCTCAACTGCTATGCAATTACTGCACTCTATCAAAGCCAACACGTAATAGTTGAGAGTGTATGTGTGAATCGTGTATCGATACACTTCGAGTCCAGAATACCTTGTCATTAACGTACCCTGAGCCTCCGGCAGTTTTCCCGCTAAGGACGAATCTATCTTATTTGCTTTGCTCCGTTAGAAGCTAACATCACTGCGGATCCGCAATTTGCGGGCCCCATTGACAGATGCTATATTATGCGTATGAAAAGTGGCGGTGATATGCTATCTCGTTTACACACACGCTGTGATGTTAGTCCTCGAAACATGGCGGGATGCCAGCTAGCTGGTAAAAACGTATTCGAAAATCACCTGGCATCTCTGCTGACTAGTGATGGGAAATACCACGGGGATGGCATCGCTGTCAGCTACCATACATTTGACGCGTTACCAACATCACTGGCACTGGCACCCGAAAAATGGTCAGTTCACCCTTTTCTTATGTCGATTCGGGCAAACCGGTTAAATGTTGACTGCAATTATTGATAGCATATCAGACAGTTTTGAGCAATTTCTCAAGGTTTTTACATGGTATGTGATATTCTAAGTGATATTTAGTTTATTAGTTGTGCCCCAAAACAAACTGAAGCAAACTGTGACAGCAGAGAAAGTAGTTTTGGGATAAACGGTACAGAAATAGATGTTCGTAACGCTTGAAGGCTACCATACCATTCCCTTGGGAAATATCGAGCAAAATCGTTAACAATAATATCGATAGTTTCACGGCTTTTATCGATATTATCGATGAGTTATCGATGATTTTTGCCGAGGCTGCGAGGTTGCAAAAGCAAGGATACTGTTTGTTCACTTGTCAATTTTACCGAAGTCTATTCGACCAGTAGAAAATTGGGAACAATAATTGGCTATTTTGGATAACTGCTATCATGATATTTTGCAAGTGCAAAAAATAATTCGCATACTTTGTGCCACCTGAACTGCTGCCTGCGACTTATCGATAATTATCGTTAGCGCTAAAATTTAACAGTATTATCGATATGATGCAATTATCGATATTAACGATAAATATCGATAACTTTCCCATCACTACTGCTGACCAGTGATACCAAATGTGCAGATTTGTCTGCAAAACGCAGATTTTTGGAGTCCGTGTGCAGATATTTATCGATTTGCAGATATTTGCAGTTTTTCCGCGGTTTCTGTAGATTATTGTAAGAGTCTCCTTATATTTGCGCAGATTTTCTGAAAATGTGTGCAGATTTTTAGACTTTTGCCTGCGCGAGCGAAATTTTTTCGGATCACGGATAGATATATTTCAGATTTCGAGCACATTTTTCCGGTTTTTCGAGCAGTTAAAGCCATTTTTCAAAAACAACTGGCATCTCTGCTGCTGACACAACCTGTTAAATGTTTAAACACAATAACACAAATTATTTTGAGTATAAATATATAAACCAGTTTATCAATGGTTATTATATCTTCATAAGTCTAGGCTAGGTTTCGTATTACTGTAGGAAAATGCCGATATTTTGTGCAACATCGTGTGGTAAAAAAGCATTCTTGAAGGTAACTATAATTTCATATTCAGATTCTTTAGCGCCATTTCTATCGTGACTTCCACACTTATTGGCCCTGACGCAAGTAAAAGAGATTTTTAAAGCTGTTCGCACTCTCGGGAATTCTTATATGCAATTGTCAACTCATTATTGAAAACATAAGCAGTGGCGTAGCTATGGTTTGGTCAGAGTCTATGTTTATAATAAGAGTCCCGCAAAGATGAAACCAAAGGAACCTAACCAGTGTCAAACGAGGGTACCAATCGAGCAATGTAAATAAACGAGGTGATAATGTTAGGAGTGGATGAAAAGTGTTGTAATTGAGCGTAATAAAGAATATGTGTTTCTCCGAAGTTTTACTTACACATTTTAATCCAACATTAAACCTGTACACTGGTTTACTTAAATTTAACAAAACATCATCGGTGTAATCTTTCAAAACTGTGTACCTTTTGAAGAATTTCAAAATATGATATTCGCTTATGCATGGTGAAAAACAGAACTGTATAGTTCTTGGCAACAAACGGCACAAAAACTGTGTTGCCGAAACGATAGATTTTCTCCTCGCGCGACTTTATATACACATAGACTCTGGGTTTGGTGGGCCTGGTGCGGTAACAAAAACGTGGGCCCCCAATGAAAATGACTGGCCAGTTTTTTCTTCCATAGAAGGAATTGAGACAAACAAAAAACTTAGATTTTTCTACATATTTATTCCGTTGTCCGCATCAATCAATAATTAGATATTGAGATATGTATAAAGTTCTATGGCACATCAGTATCGTATAGCTGTATGAACAACGTATGTGTTTAATCGAATATGATGTTATTTTGCGAATTTCTTGCGATGAGTGTAACACAATCCTATTATGCCTGTTCAATCTCGTAGTAAACCCACAAAGTGATGATTATACGTGTAAAGCAAAAATCTCCCGTATCACATCGTATGGCATATAAATTTAATTGCAAAAGCTATCATTTGGTATCACCGTTAATAACTAAATTCATGAAAACAAGCTTAGATAACTAAAAATCGCATAAGATTGTACGGATTACCTCGTATAAAGTTCTATGGTACATTACTATCGTATAGCTGTATGAGCAACGCAAGTGTTTCATCGCATATGATATTGTTTTGCGAACTTCTTGCGATGAGTGTAATATTCTCGCACAGCAATACAGATAAACTCATATCATGTGTATACAAAGTTTTATTAATTCCACAAAGTGATGAACATACGCGAAAATCAAAAGTCTCATGTTTAGTCGCAAAAGGCATCATTTTGTAACACCGTAAACGACTGAATTCATGATAACTAGACACCGCTAATGTTTGCACAGCTTACATCGCACAAGATACTACGATAGATCATTACCTTGTATGGCCAATGTAAATATTTCATCGCATATAACGTTGTTTTGCGGAGTCTTTGTGACAAATAGGTAATAAACGCGGATTCAAAAAACAATTAACTTTTAAAATGCTTGGTTAAACTCGCAGTGAATCCACACACTGACGAATATGCGCGAAAATCGAAAACCATTCGCATTACAGCGTATCACTTATAAATTTGATCACTTCCCGCAGCTGCTGCTCCTTAAAAAATTAGCCACAGGAAACATCTGCGGACAACTCGGATCAATGATGCACTACTTAGCATAATATCTTTGTTGGAAACTTGCCTTTATTTGTTATTGAAGGTGATAAAATCACTCAATTTTGTTTAAATAAATGACACAGCTGATCCAGCGGCCATGACAGTTCAACCGAAGTGTAAACCACGAACGTTCCCGCAGAAATTTACAAACTAACTCGTAATACGAGATCTAATTAGATTCATGCTTTACGATGTCTTTTGGTCATTTATACGATAAAATTAGAAAGTTATTAACAAAACTCAGAGATTTCCGACAGCGAGGCCACGGAGGAGTGGAAAGAATGCTGCTTGACAATCTAAGAGTTCGAGGTTCGAGTCCGGATGGATACCCAAATATTACTGCGTGTGCCCAAAGGAAAAGAAAAGAATGCTAAAAGTTAAACACTGTCATTTGTAATTTGCTATTCCTTGTAATATGAATAGCAAGGGACAAAGAATGAATAATAATTGCTACTGTTCGCTGTATTTTTTTATTAAAAGGTGATTTAATCGCATGTTATAATAAACTAATAAGTAGGAATGATGGCTTAACATCGCAATAATATCTGAAATAATTTGTTAATGTTGGCTTGTGAAGTCGCATTAAGTAATAAAAGAACCCGTAGTGTATATTCATATATCGCTTATAGTTTCGTTTCAAATCGCAAACATGAAGTTGTAGAGTGGCATTGAATAATGAAACAGCTCGTATAAGTTATCAAGCTTTAACAGTTAAAGTCGCATATATTGTTAACATTAGCATTAATTAACCATAAATTTGCTTAAACGAAATTAAGCTTGTATTCTATACTTTTGATTATTTAGCGTGTATACAATTTGAACTGTCAAATATATCTTTCTCTCTTAATACGATTATCGATGTAACCAGACGCGTTTTACTTCTGCTGCGTATACATTACTTTAGGTTATAGGCCCAAGCCATATATAATACCGCGTTCATAAAGGTTTTTTTTAAAGTATTTTGTTCGGTACGGACGTGAAAAGGTAAAATGTCGACGGAAGCTACTAATGTGAATGCTGCAGAAGCCAGCAACCGGGTTGCTGCACCAGGAGGGAGCATTTCACTACCTGCGATTGAAAGATTGCGTGGCCGGGAAAATTATTGTTCGTGGGCGTTTGCAACTAAGATGCTTCTGATCCGGGAAGGAACTTGGGACGCTGTTTCGAGGAAGGAAAATGATCCGGAGGATGCATTGTCATTGCGGGCATTGGCTACAATCTGTCTTAGCATTGAACCTATCAACTATAGCTTGGTCCAGAGTGCCGGAACAGCTAAAAGGCATGGCTTAACCTCAAAAACGCTTTCCAAGACAATGGGATGACGAGACGGATAGGATTGCTACGTAAGCTTACAGGAATACGTCTAGATGAATGTTCATCAGTGGAACAATACGTTAGCGAATTAATGTCGACTAGCCACAAGCTTACGGAGGTTAGTTTCAACGTCAACGACACGTGGCTTGCTTGTTTGTTGTTAATGGGGCTACCTGAAGCATACGAGCCTATGGTAATGGGCCTTGAGGCATCCGGAACGCAAATCACAGCGGATGCCGTCAAATCCAAAATTCTTCAGGATGTCAAAATAGGCAAGGTTCCGAAGGCAAGCAGCAGCGACGAGGCTTTCTACAGTCAGCATCGACGAGGAAAAAAGAAATCGGACAAGTCTAACCTCAAATGTTTTAAGTGTAAGCAAATGGGGCATTATGCTTCGGAATGCCAATATAAAGGTGCAAAGGAAAAACCTGAGAAGCGGTTTGCAGCAATGAGTGTTTTCTCAAATTCAACTGCTTCGGATGCTGAGTGGATAATAGAAGACTGGTGCGTCTTCCCATATGTGTTCCAGTTTGACCTTACTTGAAAATGCTAAGAAGGTGGCGAAACAGATTAATGTGGCGAACGACGCTGAAATATCCGCAATCGCCAGTGGTATTGTGCAGATTGAAGTAGATACAGGAGGAGATTCATGCCAGCTAACGGTGTCCGACGTTTTATGCATGCTCGATCTAGCTGTTAACTTGTTATCTGTTAACAAAATTTGTAGTAAAGGCTATCGGGTGATGTTTACCAAAGATACCTGTGAAATCCGGAGTGAAACCAACGACTTGGTAGCTGTCGGTCGAGAAACCAGCGGTCTCTATAAATTGTGTGTAGCTGGTAAGCCAATTTCGTGTGCGGCTAAAACAAAGGATGATATCGTTTTGTGGCATCGAAGAATGGGGCATTTAAATGAGCAAAGTCTCAAGAAACTAAAGCACATTGTAACGGGAGTTGAATTCTCAGATGCAGGGATTCCCACGTGTGCAACATGTTTGCAAGGAAAGCATCATCGTCAACCCTTCAATAATGAAGGAACGAGAGCAAGCTCAGTTTTGGAGTTGGTTCACTCTGACCTATGTGATGGAGGATACGTCTTTGGGAGGAAGCAAACATTTTCTAACATTTATCCACGACGTCAGCCGAAAGTTATTCGTATATTTTTTCAGTACTAAGGAGGAAGTGCTAGACTGTTTCAAAGATTTTAAAGCGCTCGTAGAAAACCAGACGGGTAAGAGAATCAAGCGTTTCCGAACAGACAATGGCACCGAATATGTAAACCGCGCGATGCGAAAGTTTTTATGCAGTGCTGGCATGAAAAATGAAACTACCGTTCCGTATAACCCTGAACAGAACGGGCTCGCAGAGCGCATGAATAGGACGATCGTTGAGAAGGCACGATGTCTATTGTTTGATGCTGGATTAGATAAAAAGTTTTGGGCAGAAGCTACAGCAATGGCAACATATATTATAAATCGTTCGCCGTCTAAAGGAGTAGCTGTTACACCAGAGTTGATTAGTGGACGAAAACCAGACTTGTCCAATCTCAGAGTGTTTGGCGCAAAGGTTATGCATTACATTCCCAAAACAGGCAGAAAGAAATGGGACCGCAAGTCAGAGCCGGGCATTTTTCTTGGTTTTGCTGCACAATCGAAGGGATTACGAATCTACATTCCCAGAACAAACAAGGTGATGGTCGCCCGTGATGTTGTGTTCCTGAGTGAGGTAGTAAAAACCGACGAGTTTCCAGTGGAAGAAGCAAAAGTTAATTTAGAAAGCGAGAAAGTGGTGCAGTTTAACTTCGAGAATGCAGTGATCGGCCATGGTGAAGAAGATGCGCAGCCGAATTTGGACGATAGCGACGATGAATCTCAATTCGACAGTGCTGATGATTCAACAAGATCTCCAGAGACGTCTGGGCTCCCACCGCAACTAGAGGATCCACAATCTGTGGTCAGGCGCAGCGGTAGGGAGCGCTCGATTCCAGTTAAGTATCAAGATTACGATATGTTATATAGTGTTCATCCTAAAAGCTATTGTTTGTCGCAGGATTCATCCATGTCTGTCGATGTGCATGAGCCACAGTCGTTTCGTGAAGCGATGCAGTCACACGACAGACAGTTGTGGAAGCATGCAATGGACGCTGAGTTCGAGGCACTGCAATCAAATCGCACGTGGAAATTAACAGATTTGCCACCCGGAAGAAAGCCCTTAAAGTGCAAGTGGGTCTACAAACGGAAGACAAATCCAGAAGGATCCGTGGAACGGTATAAGGCCAGGCTTGTAATAAAAGGTTTCTCGCAGGTGAAAGGCATCGACTACAACGAGACATATTCGCCCGTAGTCAGGTATGCCAGTGTCAGATATTTGATGGCGATGGCAGCCCAGTTGGACCTGCACATCCACCAAATGGATGCCGTAACGGCGTTCTTGCAAGGTGATCTGTCTGGCGAAGAGATTTTTATGGAACAACCTGAAGGCTTTGTTGACCAGCAAGAGAGCAGAAACGTTTGTTTGCTACAAAAGGCGCTGTACGGCTTAAAGCAAGCTAGTCGCGTGTGGAACGAGAAACTTGACGCGGAATTAAAAGAAAACGTTTTTTTGCGATCCGCTCAAGATCCATGCGTTTATTTTAAGTCGGTTGGAAAGCAAATCATCGTTGTGGCGGTGTACGTGGACGATCTGTTAATATTTTCCAACGAGTTGAAATGGATCAACGAGGTCAAGAAGCAACTGTCAGCCAAGTTTAACATGAAAGACCTTGGAGAAGCCAGCCAGGTACTGGGCAAGCGGATTAGTCGGACCGGTGGGGTAGTTATGCTTGACCAACAGCGGTACATCGAAGAGTTACTGCGGCGCTTTAACATGGTTGACTGCAACCCTGCTATGACACCAGCAGAAACGAATCAACGATTGACGAAAGCGATGAGCCCAAACACGAAAGAAGAGAAGGAGAGAATGCAGAATGTTCCATATCGAGAATTGGTTGGCGGGTTGCAGTTTTTGGCACAGTGTACTCGTCCAGATATTGTGTATGCAGTTAATGCGGTTAGCAGTTTTTGTCAGAATCCAGGTGAAGCTCATTGGACAGCGGCAAAGCGTATCCTTCGTTATTTAAAGGCATCAAAGGAGATGAGGTTAGTTTACCGGAAGCAAGCTAAAGCAGTTTTAAAGGGATTCAGTGATGCGGACTGGGGCAATGACCCTGACTCAAGGCGATCCATTACAGGCTACGTGTTCCAGTATTGTGGAGGATCAGTATCCTGGAGCTGTCGAAAGCAGCCAACGGTAGCCTTGTCTACAACGGAAGCCGAGTATATGGCTTTATCAGCAGCGTCACAGGAGGCGTTGTGGTGGCGTATGTTTCATGCAGAGTTAACCGGCAAAAAACAGACAATTTCAATTTCTTGTGATAATCGCAGTACCATATGTTTGGCCGAAAGGGAAATCGGCTACTCCCCGAGAAGCAAGCACATAGATTTGAGACACCACTTTGTGAGAGAGCAGCTGGAGAAACGAACGGTCAGTTTGCAACACGTAAGCTCGGATGAGCAGAAAGCGGACTGTCTAACGAAGGCAGTGCCAGTTCCTAGATTCATCGAGGCGCAGCATTCCTTAGGAGTACGTCAAATTCCTGGTTAAGGGGGAGTGTTAACATTAGCATTAATTAACCATAAATTTGCTTAAACGAAATTAAGCTTGTATTCTATACTTTTGATTATTTAGCGTGTATACAATTTGAACTGTCAAATATATCTTTCTCTCTTAATACGATTATCGATGTAACCAGACGCGTTTTACTTCTGCTGCGTATACATTACTTTATATATGAACTTTTTTCATCGTAAAAGTTTTTTGATATTTTGGAAATGCACGTATATCGCCTCCACTTTTGCGCGTATAAGCAACATTGGCAGCATCTTGTGCGATGTAACTATCACGTATAAAAGCACGTACAATGCGATGACTGTTTGCATTATACGCGTAAATTGGTTGTCTGGGTAATATACCAAGTGGTCAACGAAGTTCAACAAAACTGCCCCGCGGTTCACATTGGCCAAACACGACGGAAATTCAAAGTGCGACTGTGAGAACATAAGAATGCAGTTGACAACGATCGTGCCAATGAATCAAGTATGGCAGCACACACCATATCCCAAAACCATACCATAGACTGGGAAATAATCCGATGCGAACGCATGGGAATGAGGAAAATCCCTCGATACTCTCTACCCTCTTCGACCTGACGAAGCTGTAACAGTGGTGGAATTGTGATATCTGGAACTTAACAGCTATTACACGCAACTAGTCGGATATCGTCCAGCTGATGGGCAAGATCGTAGCCCGAAACTGGTCGTCTTGAAAGGTAATTTAAAATCCTTTTTTGAAACGAACAATACCCTTGACGAACTCATGGATTGTGGAGAAAGCGTTAATGGAATTGACAGTTCAGCAGGCCGTACCAGAAATAGAGGTGAGCTGCGACATCCCAAGAAACAAATTTTGTTATATTTAAGTTCAAGTTACATGTGCAGTTACCACTGAGGCTACTTGAGCGCATCCTTCGCTACGTAGAGGCACTCTTGATGTCAGTTTCAAGGTGGCAGAACCGGAGCAGCGTTGGTGGTTTTCTCATATGCTGATTGGAGAAACGACATCAACGATCGGCGATTGATGAGTAGCTGCATTCGGCGAGTCTTTGAAGCCACAGCTGCTTGAATAACGCGGTAGCAACAAACACTCATTTTGTCTTTGACCGAGGTAGAATTTGTGACGCTATGAATAGCCGCCTGTGAAGGCATATGGATGCGAAGATTGTTTGAAGCTCTCAGAATGAAACACGATGATATCAAGTTCAGTTTTATTCGAGAACTGGTGCAACGAGGAGATATCGTCATCCAAAGACAGCTGGCTGATGTTATAACGGATTTTATGACCGGCCGTGGCTTCCAAGCGTCTCCTCGAAGGGATTGGCATTCTAGAAATTGAGCAGGGGTGATGAGAGGTAATTTCAATTACAGGCATTCGCGCCCAGCCCTGCCGAAAACTATAGGTTTCATGTTTTGTTTTTGACGCCATCAGTAGCCAGTCTTCCTTTGTTTCCTTTGTTGTGTATTGTTTTCTTGCTTTTTCTGAATAAACACGTTGGATAGTGGTGTGTTATAATTTTCGTACACCTAATGTCCGTCCGAAATCCTGAATCTAATCAGTATTCCACTTAGAACTGTGTTCAAGATAATTCTTCAAATTGCACTGGAATCTAGTTTTGGCTACATTCTTAATGTAGAACACTTGATATTCACGTGACAACATGTTGAAACTCGACATTCAACTGATTAGTACCCGATTGTACTGTATATAAAATTGAAAAAAAAAACATTCAGAGTGGCATTACTTATTTGTGATTTTCGTTTGTTTCATATTTTACAGCGTCCGAAGACTGGTGATGCCCTATGTAAAGAATGTTTTTTTCTTGCATTTGAAACTGAAATACATAATACTATCGAGCAGAATAAGTTGTTCAATCCAAGAACCAAAGTTGCTATTGGTGCGAGCGGTGGAAAAGATAGCACAGTATTAGCCCATGTTTTGAAGACCTTAAATGAGAGATACAACTATGAACTCGAGTTAGTACTACTTTCGATAGATGAAGGAATTACTGGGTACCGAGATGACAGTCTCGAAACCGTGAAACGGAACCGTGAAGACTATGGTATGAGTTTGAAAGTTTTATCTTACAAGGAGCTATTTAACTGGACAATGGATGAAATCGTTAATAAAATAGGCCGCACTAATAATTGCACTTTTTGTGGAGTATTCAGGCGTCAAGCTTTAGATAAGGGAGCAAGCTTGTTAAATGTTGACTATATTGCTACTGGTCATAATGCAGACGATATAGCGGAAACTGTTTTGATGAATATACTTCGTGGCGATACGGCGCGATTACGACGATGCTGTAGCATAAAAACTGGTGGAAGTGATGCAGGATCTATCCCTCGTGTAAAACCATTAAAATATTCGTATGAAAAGGAAATTGTTATGTATGCACACTTCAAAAAATTAGTTTATTTTTCAACCGAATGTCTGTACGCCCCAAATGCATACAGAGGATATGCAAGAGCTTTTTTGAAAGACTTGGAAAAAATCAGATCTTCAGCAATAATGGATATTATACATTCAGGAGAACAGCTCATGTTTAAGGATTCTGTGAAAAAACCATTGAAAGGGATTTGTAATCGATGTGCATCTGTGTCTTCCCAACAACCGTGCAAAGCATGTTTTCTTTTAGATGGTTTAAATCGTGGGCTGCCTAAACTAGGAATGGCCAAAACATCAAAAGCAAAAAAAATAATCAATGATCAAACCGGTCAATGTGCCAATATTCGCGAAATTAAAAATGATTGGTAAAAATTATTTACATCCGTCTTTTTTGGAAAATATCACATCCCAGAAAATTAATATGGGTTTTCATGTAGAGCTCGTAAACAAATACCCAGCCGTAAAAATACTCACCTCCATTGACGAGTAATGGAAGATACACAGTTTACGGCTGGATATTCGTATACGAGCTCGATGTGAAGACCCCTAATATGTGGTAACTACATGTAGTGTAAACAATACGCACGCTCTACCCAAACAGAAATGTCACATTTTTATGTAAGTTCATATCAATTACTATCCTTCCTGGGATTGATGGTTAGGCTCCAATCTAGTTCTTATAGCTCTAGAGGATTCATGGCGGTATTAATTGATGACAGTTTTGGCGAATGCTTCTCCCACATAGACCAGACCACCTAGTACAAGCACTGTTTTCATCCATCAAGTGACTTGTTAGTTTTGTGTAGTGTTAGACACGTACTCTTTTTTCAAATGTTTTTATTTGCTTGTTTATTCATTTATTAAATTTGCATACCTTTTGTGAGTTTAGATCGCTTTTTCTGTAACTGACAAGATGTACAAATTTTTTACCTACGACACCAAAAACACCAAGCCGTTCAAGGTTGTCTTGAAAGGTCTCACCAACGATCAAACCGTTGATGAGTTCAAAAATACAGGGTAAACAAAATTCAATTTCCCAATCAAAACTTGAAGTCTGCTGTCTGAAGCTTTTATACGTCTATACAAAATCGTCTTTCGTATGCACAGGTTGCAGGTATTTCGAACACTATGCTGACTAATGTTGGTAGTTCGAAAATGACCGTTAATGTGAGGGGTAAACAAAACACGGTAGAAAATAAAAATACATTGATTATCCCAGCTAATATTGCTAAATTCCATGTTTGAAGCAATTCAAATTGGAACAAATTTTACACTTTAAATTGTTTCTAACTTAAAATTAAACAATGATTGTAAATAAATCAATCAAAATTTTAAACTGGAATGCTCGCTCATTGAAGGCCAACAAGAATGACCTTTTTATTTTTTAACAGTAAATGATGTGCATATTGCAATTATCGAATTTAGGAATATGTGGTGGCTCAGGTGCGTGTTTGCATTTTTATAAATTTTGAAGGCTTTGGATGCATGGAATTTTGCCAGTTTTTAAATTTTAATAGATAGTTTTTACGTCAACAAGTTCCTGCCTAACCCCCTCAATCCAACTCCGCAGTACTTACGAGAGTGTCACTGAGTCGGTGGCCTCTCACTAAGTAAGTATTACATAATCAATATCCTTTCTAATATCCCCAAGCTACGGTAAAGATGGGCGTGGCCAGCAATGATGACTATCGGGCCTACTTCATCTCAGATTGGTTTAAATGTTACTCCCAAACATTGTACCTCCTACAATCCGAGTGGAAGCGTTAGTCACCAGTCTGCAATCTACGAAATATACCGTGCTTACGCTACGCTACGTAAATAATGAGCATATTGCAATTATTTCTGAAACATTTTTGAAGCCTAACATTGAATTAAAATATAATCCCAATACGTAAAACGTTCATAGATATGATAGAATTCAGGAGGTGGAATTACAATTGTTATCCATCGCCGAATCAAACATCGTACTCTTCCCCATCTTGAGACGAAAGTTATTGAAACTTTGGGAATTGAAGTTCAAACTGAACTTGGGAATTTATTGCCGCATCTTATTTACCAGTCCAATGGACACGCGAGCACAAAAATTATTTTAAAGGTTATTTACAAAAACTCACCAGAAATCGTTCTAATTTTTGCCTTTCTCCTAGAAAGGTATAGCAATCACTTGCAAAACCGAAGGTATCAAAGTGCTCCAAAGGGCCGAATGGCATATATCACTCGCTTCAGTTCGACGAACTGAACATTTTCTGTATGTGTGTGTGTGTATGTATGTGCAGATTTTTATTTTCACTCGATTTTCTCAGTGATGGCTGGACCGATTTTAATAAAATTATTCTCAAATGAAAGGTCTAGTTGCCCCATAAAATACTAATAAATTTTATTATAATCAGATTTTTAGTTTGTATGTTATTTAAGGTGAAACAGTGTTGAATCGAAAGATGGCCGGCTTCGAGCCACCACTTCGAATTTTCAGAAGCACAGGACTCGGAAACAGTTATGATATTCCCTGTGAAAACGCTATTTCATATTTGCTTCACCGTAACAAACATAAAATAGCGTTTTCACAGGTGACGCATTTACTGTTTCCGAGTCATGTGCTTTTGAAGATTCAAAGCGGTGGTTCGAAGTCGGCCATTTTTGGATTCAACACCGTTTCACCTTAACAAAATATGGAAATCACGAAGGTTCATTATCTCAGAAACTACACAACCGATATTCACAAAATCGGTTTTAAATCAACGGGATACCTAAAAAATCCTTAACTTTAGAATTTTAAAAGATTGGACATGTGGTTCGCAGGATATGGAAAGAAACGGGTTCTGGAAACTATTTAATCTCACTCATGTTTCTCAGAGATGGCTGAACCGATTTTCATAGAATCAGTGTCATATGGAAGGTCTTGTTGCCCCATAAGACCCTATTGATTTGTTTTGCAACCGGTTTTTTACTTTGCCTGTTATGTTAAAACCCAAATTAATTCACCTAGCGGTGAGACCCAGCTTTTTTCATTTAAACTTTTTATTTGCTAAAATAGATTCACACGAATACTTCAATTTTTAAAAAACACCTTGATAACATTTGCTGGATTTATTTTTCATCCTAAATAACAAATTTTTGATAGCGAACAGTGAAACCATACCTAACATTTAAAACATAACATTCAAACACATATGAACATACAATAACACATACAAATAATATGGAATAAATATGTTCCAAATATATGACGCGAAATTTGTTTTTGATCGTGGTACAATCGAAACGTCACTGTCCTCATATTTAGGTTGGACTCGATTATACATCATTCGATTTAATATCATTTTAGATTCGATTATTTACAGTAGGATTTTTCTGCTCTTTCAAACATGCCATTCTTTTCACAACTTTTGCACCACATGTTCAATCATCATATTTCATCAGTTATTCTTTAACTAGCCCGTTCATTTGATACCAATGTTGTACAAATCGGTTGTGTAGTTTCTGAGATAATGAAGTTTCGTGATTTTCACATTTTGATACATTACAGCCAAAGTTTCAGACCGATTATAGTGAAATTCAATAAAAAATAAATAAAATATGAGGTAGCTAACCTTTCATTTGACACTAGTTTTGTGGAAATCGGTTCAGCAATCTCTGAGAAAAGTGAGTGAGTTTAATGAGTCTTCGGAATATGTTTCTTTTCAAAGCTGGATTTCACATTTCAAAACATAACAGGCAAAGTAAAAGTCCGATTGCTGTAAATAACTTTTAAACCGCATGTCTAATCTCTATGAAATTCAGAAGTTAAGGGTTTATTTGGTAACTCGTTCATTCAAAACCAATTTTGTTAACATCGGTTAAGTAGTTTCTGAGATAATGATGTTTCGTGATTTTTACATTCTTAAAAATAACCTCGAAACTAAAAATCCGATTACAATAAAATTCAATAGGGTCTTATGGGGCAACTAGTCCTTTCATTTGCAATTAATTTCATGAAAATCGGTCCAGCCAGCTCTGAGAAAATCGAGTGAGATTGGGAGAGCGTTACACACACATACATACAGAAAATGCTCAGCTCGTCGAACTGATTCGAGTGATATACGACATTCGGCGTTTTGAGCACTTTTATACCTTTAGTTTTTGCAGTGATTGCTATACCTTTCTAGGAGACAGGCAAAAATGTGAAATTTAGCTTTGAAAAGAAACATATTCCGAAGAATACATGAACTCACTCACTTTTCTCAGAGATGGCTGAACCGATTTTCACAAAATTAGTGTCAAATGAAAGGTCTAGCTGTCTCATAACACCCTATTGAATTAACTTCGTCTGTAATGTATCAAAATGTGAAAATCACGAAACTTCATTATCTCAGAAACCACACAACCGATTTGAACAATACTGATATCAGATAAACGGACTAATTAAGGGTTGACTGATGAATTATTACTATTAAACACGTGGTTCAAAAGTTGTGAAAAGGACGTCATATTTGAAATAGAAAAAAATCCTGCTATAAATACTCGAATCTAAAATGATATTTTATCGAATGACATATAATCAAGTCTATATATAATGTTATTGAGTCTATAAATAATCAAGTCCAACCTCAATATGAGTACAGTGACGTTTCGATGTTACCACGATAAAAAAAAATTCGCGTCATATATTTGAAACATAATTATTTCATGTACAGTCGCCGTTCGATAACTGCAAGTCTTTTAACTGCAACGCTTTTTAACTGCAAGATCGATAACTGCAACAACTTTGCAGTTATCGGACCGCAATCCGTCAAATCTGAAGTCAAAGTCATATTTGACATTGAAGTGACAAATCTCGCGGGGGGATTCTAAATGCATTCGAAAATAAAAAATTGTTGAATCTCTAGAAACATTTCAAAAGGACTTTTCATTTTTCTCGATTTTTTTCGATTCCGTTTACTTGTTGTCTCTTCATTCAAGATGGGAGATTATAGATATCCACTATTAATCAATGAAGCCAAATCACCATGAGAAAAAAAAATTCCTTGTGCATTGTTTGGCTAGCTTTCACGTCACGGATCCTGCTGACATTGATGTTGCTTTTACTTGCGTTACGTCAGCGGTTCCGAGTCTTCTGTCAAAATTTCATTCATGAATTGAGTTCAGAAACGTCTCGTAAAATGGTCTTCTGTAGTGATGAACTTTATCTTCGCCTACATATTGGTTATGTAAAGTAGTTACTAAAACGCAATAAATTATGATGCGGAAATATGACTATCAAATTGATTAATCATAAAGCTTACCTATTTTAGTTTTCTGCTATTTTTTGCTACTATGTACTTCATTAAAAAAATACATTTCGACATCATTGAAAACAAACATGGTAGTGACGGACCCCCCTCTAAATTTTGGCATGTGTCAAGTGTTGCAGTTATCGAACGGCATTCGATAACTGCAATGTAAACATGTTGCAGTTAGCGAACGACGACTGTATATTCATATGTGTTTGAATGTTGTGTTTCAAATGTTCGGTCTAGTTCAGGTGTTGTCTACCAAAAATTTGTTATTTAGAGTAATAAATACATCCAACAAATATTATTAAGGTGTAAATCTATTTATACAATAAATACGTTCGAATGAGAAAGGCTGGGTCTCACTGCTAGGTGGATTAATTTGGGTTTTTTGATAATCCGCGATTTTGACGCTAAACATCGATCATGGAATAATTCTCAAAGTAATTCCAATGGCAAAATTTTGTTCAATGAGTGTTACTCAGGATCAGGAGACTATTCTATTTTGTCTCCGAATAGTTCTACATGTTTTTCTTCTGTACTTGTTGGTACTAACAGATCAAAGTTATGTATGTAGTGAATTGATTACAGATGCTGATTTTGATTCTGACAATCTTCCAAACTATTCCCATCTTTCCTAACTTTCTCTATATCACATGCATGCGTTTTTGACAAAAATCTTCAACTTCTAATTCGTTTGAAAAATGTCCGCAGACGCCAATATCAACGTTCTCGTGACCTTGTTTTTAAACTAATTATAAAGAAATAGAATCAACATAGATTTACTCTTCTGAAAAATCAAAATTTTGAGACTAATGTTGAATAAATGAAACCATATTCAAAACCCTTTTGGAAGCGGTCGAAGATTCTTAAGAAATTTTCGAAGTCTATTCTAGTTTTCAAAGATGGTGAAAGTTTTCTTGTATCCAATGAACAAAAGGCTCAAAGACTTACTCAGCAGTTCGAGAGTGTTCATAATTCGAATTTAAATTTTGTGAGTCCAATTTTAAATGAAGTCACACGTCAATTTGATTTAATTTCTACCCAGAGTTTTTTATCTGCAGAAATAATTGAAACTAACTTGAATGAGATTAAATCCATTATTAAAAATTTCAAGAATATGAAAGCACCTGGTGGCGATGGAATCATTAACATATTAATCAAACATCTCCCTGAAAGCACAATGGAAGTTTTAGCAAACATTTTCAATGGCTGTTTTAAAATTACAAATTTTCCCAAATTATGGAAAAATGCAAAAATTACTCCAATTTTTAAATCCAGATAAGAATCCAGCTGAGGTTTCAAGTTATCGACCACTCAGTTTGCTTTCTTCGATAAGTAAACTGTTTTAGAGAATTCACTGTGCTACAGCGATTTAGAACTTCTGAAGTGAACTAGTGTAGGTTGTAGGTCTTGTTCAGTGTAACATTCGCTCATACTAGAAATTTTCCAAACACCCCCAAAATCTGAAGTTATGGTCAAAATACGGTTTTTTGGACCTCAGTGCATACAATTTTTTTTAACTCAGTCATTTCTCTACCGATTTTCAATATTGAGGCAGTTTTGGAAAGAAGATAAACAGAGCTTTCAAAACATCTACTAGTTCGTACTAATATCACTAAAACATGTTGAGTTATTTGAGTTTAAATATAATTTTTTAGTTTTTTTCACGCAATTTTTCAATTTAATTTGAAATTTGCCACCTGTTTTTGTGAGAAAGATACTACAAATACACTAAACTTTTGAAATTATATTCAATGACGAATCAAACAAAAGTGGTTTTGTGAAAATCGGTAAATATTTGACTGAGTTATACATTTTTTAAGAAAACCAGAATTTTGTCTTTTATCCCACAATTATTTCGCGGTGCTACAAATGGTGAAAAAACACAAGAACTTCTGAAGTGACCTACCGTAGGTTGTAGGTCTTGTTGAGTGTAACTAGAAATTTTCCAAACATCTCCAAAATCTGAAGCTATGGTCAAAATACGGTTTTTTGGACCTCAGGGCATACATTTTTACAGGTTTGTACTAATATCACTGAAACATGTTGAGTTATTTGAGTTTAAATATAATTTTTGAGGCTTTTACATGCTATTTTTCAACATAACTTGAAATTTGTCACCAATTTTTGTGAGAAAGATACTACAAATACAGGCATAGAAAAAGCATTCGACAGTGTTGGGCATAAAGGTATGATTGCGAAATTGCTAACTTTTAATTTTCCAATTTTTCTAATCAAAATTTCAAAAAAATATCTAACTGATCGAACACTCTGCAGGTTGTCAATAGAAATTTTAAATCCCGTCAGAGCAGGTGTGCCTCAAGGTTCAGTTTTGGGTCCAGTCTTGTACAACATATTTACTTCAGATCTTCCTGCTTTACCTCCAGGATACACAAAGTCATTGTTCTGTGAGACACAAGCATTTCCGTAAAAGGAAAAAGTCTTTGTGTCATATGCAGTCGATTGTAGAAAAGTTTAGATATTTTTTCTTCCTACTTGCAAAAATAGAAAATCTCTCCCAATGCCTCCTAAAACTCAATTGATAATTTTCCCTCCCAAAACTAGGGCTTTTTTCCTCAAGCCAAACAATAAGTTATTTTAAGTTGGTCTGACAAGGTTAAGTACTTGGGACTAATATACGATAAAAAACTTATTTTTAAAGAGCACATTGAGAGCATGCAAGATAAGTGCATCAAATATACAAGATGTTTATATCCTCTCATCAACAGCAACTATAAACTTTGTTTAAAGAATAAACTTCTGATTTACAAACAAACTTTTACACCAGCAATGCTTTATGCTGTCCCGATCTGGTCAAATTGTTGTTTAACAAGGAAGAAAACGCTTCAAAGGATTCAGAATAAAATTCTGAAAATGATTTTGAAACGTCCTCCTTGGTTTGGTACACTCGAAGTACATAGACTTACTGGTGTTGAATTAGAAGTTATGTCAAATAAATTTTTTAGCAATTTTCGACAACAATCGTTGCGATCCTCAATTGCTACACACTTCGATTTTATCACCAAGTACGGTAAAATAAATTACCGAGATTTCAACAGCTGAGATCTTGGTAAAAATCTCGGTAATACATCAAAAACCTGTCAACTTTAACGAGATTCTCGGTAATGTTTAACTGTCAAAGTATTACGAGAACTTCGATAAAATTTACGAAGGTATCGTAAAACGGGGTAACACTGATAATTTTTTTCACTTTTTTTGTGAGTATTTATATATTTTACAACTGAAATTACAGGTTTCATATTATTGAAACCAGTAGGTATTGGCATCCTTAAAACTTGAGAAGTTAGTTTTTAAAGCCCTTCGAAAATCTTGAATATTAAAAGCATTTTTTTTTTCGTTGTTGTTTCAATTTTCTTTATTTGGGGTAACGTTGATCAGTTCCCGAACAGTCAAAAATATCAGGATTATAACAAATCTTGATATATTGTTACGCACTCTTTGCATCAACTTGTGTTCTAAACTTGATCTCGTTAATAGTTAAAATATCAAAATTTCTATCAAATTTATTTACTGATTATTACAAATTATAGCAAGTTTTGTAAGGTTTTTGGCAGAAAAAGATCAGAATTAGTTAGAATGTACACTATTTTCCAATTAAATAACAAATTCTGTTATAAATATGCTTTGGAAAAACACACTTTTGGACATTCATGTGTATGATAACAGAATTTGATATAATTCTGTACATTTTATCATTCTGGCATATCAAGAATATTGCAGGCTTTGTTATTTCTATCAAGTTCAGATATATTTGTGATACCCGTTTGTTATAATCGTTTGATCGGGTTTCAATTGCGAATAGTTTTGAAACCTTTTGAACTAAAAATGTTAGATAATGCTTTGAAAATATGTTTAGAGACGCTTCCCGGATTGACATCACGTTATTCTTGACTGCTCTTACTGCGGAGGATAGTCCTGTCCTCGCACCTAGCCGCGGTATGTACTGCGAGGCATTTTTATGCCATATGTAACTTTACCTTTCAATTGGCCCTGACGACTCTGTTGATATTGGTTTAGTTTTTACATGCGAAAGTGAAGGAAGGAAATATTTTTGCTTTTGTTTTCACACATAAATTGACAATTGCATATGAGAACTCGCGTAGGTGCGAACTGCCTTAAAAATCTCTTTTACTTGCGTCAGGGCCAATGATGAAAAACACAAAAACATAAACGTTGATCGCGAAAGTTGCCAGAAGTATTTGTAAGTCAGCAATCGTTGTAAAATGTTTATGTCCAGAAAACGTATGTTGATCATATATGCAAGGCCTTTCCAACAACGGAAGTGTCAATAGGCCAGCTCTAGTCTCTTACGTTCTATGTTCTAGCCAAGACAACTTTCTTAACAAATATAAATTAATTAACTGTAAATGTAATAAACTTTAATAAAACTTTTTCAGTTGATTAGGAAAATTAAAAAACGAATTTGGAAAACATGTCAATTAATACGAAATGTTCAATATTCGACTAGTATAAAGTGCTTTTTTGGCACTTACTGAGAGTAAGAATATAACGGTCAAATTAATTTTTAAATTTGGTCATCAAAACAATAAAAAATTTCAACCAATACAACATTATTCAGACCTCAGTGGTTTTCTTCGGCCCCCTTTTGCATAAGATTGCTGCAGAAAACTGCCGAAGAAAACCACTGACAAAGACGTTCGATACCCTACTTAAATTTAGGAAAAGTAATCACGGAGCAGTTTTATTTCAACTGTTCATGAGAAGGGTAAGACCGATCAATGTTACCCCGCTGATCAATATAAAAACCTAAATCAATCCACCTAGCGGTCAGACTCAGCCTTTCTCATTCAAACTTGTTATTTGTAAAAATAGATTTACATGAATGCTTTAATCCAATAGAGGTATATTCACTCTTTGGGTTCTGAAATATTGATGTTGTAATTCAAGTAAAAAATATAAAATTTGACGTAATGTTAGTGCTTAAGAAATAGCGAAATAAAAGAAATGACTCTTAATTTCGAACAATTTAATCACGAGCGATACCGGGAATGTACTGATACTACGATACCACATTTAAATCATGTTGAGGCCATATATATTGATCAAAGCAGGTATAGTGTTGAATAGTCTTTGAATTTCTTTTCTTTCCAAAACTTTTGAACAGCATTTCAAATTGTTATGAAGTTTGTTATTTGTAAGTTTGAGAGATGACTCGTTCGTTTGACACTAGTTATGTTCAAATAAGTCTTGTAATCTTTGAGATAATAGACTTTCATTGTTTTACAAATTAAAACATGACTGTTGCTTAAATTTGATTACAATCAAATGAAAAGGTAACATATAGGGTAGCCAAACTTTGAAACCACCTGTTTAATCATAATTCATCAGTTAACCAATAACTAGTCCGTTCACCTGATATCAATATTGTTTAAATCGGTTGTGTAGTTTCTAAGAATTATCTTAGAAAGTTAGAAGTTTCGTGATTTTCACATTTCGATACATTACAGACGAAGTTACAGCCCGATTACAGTAAAATTCAATAGGGTGTTATGAGGCAGCTAGGCCTTTCATTTGATATTAATTCTGTGGAAATCGGGTCAACCATCTCTGAGAAAAGTGAGTGAGTTTATGTAGTCTTCGGAATATGTTTCACATTTTTAAACATAACAGGCGAAGTAATAAACCGTTTGCAAAAAAAAAAATCAGTAGGGTCTTATGGAGCAACAAGGCCTTTCATATGACACTGATTTTGTGAAAAACGGTCCAGCTATCTCTGAGAAACATGAGTGAGATTAAACAGTCTTCAGAACGCGTTTATTTTTATAACTTCTGAACCACAATTTTGTTCAAATCAGTTGTGTAGTTTCTGAGATACTGATGTTTCGTGATTTTTACATTTTGATACATAACCTCTAAACTAGAAATCAGATTACAATAAAATTCAATAGGGTCTCAGCTCGTCGAACTGAGTCGAGTGATATACGACATTCGGCCTTTTTGAGCACTTTTATACCTTTATTTTCTGCAGTGATTGCTATACCTCTCTAGGAGAAAGGCAATAGGAGAAAGGCAAAAAGTGAAATTATAGAAATGACTTTTTATTTCAACTTCAATCCCGAGCAAGGCCGCAAACATTGAAATAGTACAATATCAAATTTAAATGATGTTGAAGCCACATATTTTGATCGTAGCTATAGTTTTAAACTGTCTCCGGGTTACGTTTCTTTCTATAACTTTCAAACCACATGTTTAAATATTATGAAATTCATTGTTTAAGGGTTTAAAAGCCCATTAATTTGAATTCAACTATGTTCATAGCTTCTGAGATATAAGAACGTTTTTCACATTCTGACGCAGTGCCAAAACTAAAAGTTTGGTTACAATGAAATTCAATAGCAACCTAAGCGGCAAATAGACCCTTTATTTGACACCAAGATAGGAAGAATCGGTCAGACCATCTCTGAGAAAAGTGAATGCGAAAAAAAGGTGCACATACACACGTACACACCCACACACAACCATTTACCCCTATACATGCATATATGCAGAAAATGCTCGATTCGTCGAACTGAGTTGAATAGTATATGACATTCGGCCATTTCAATCATTTTTCTACCTTTTAATTAGCCAGTGATCGTTAGGAGAAAGTCAATATGTTTACTTTCATTATGTGATTTTACATTTTTATGAACAACGGACAAAGTTACAATCTGATTGCAATGAATTTCAATAGCAACCTATGGGGCAACTAGACCTTTCATTTGACACTAATTTTGTGAAAATCGGTTCAGCCATCTCTGAGAAAAATGAGTGAGTTTAAACAACCTCAGGATAACTTTTCTTTACATAACTTTTGAACCATATGTTCAATCATAACGAAATTTAAAAGTTAAGGGTTCTGGAGACAGCTCGATCATTTGAAACCAGTTTTATTGAAATCGGTTGTGTGGTTTCTGAGATATTGATGTTTCGTGATTTTTACATTTTGATACATAACCTCTAAACTAAAAATCCGATTACAATGAAATTCAATAGCAACCTATGGCGCAACTAGACCTTTCATTTGCAATTATTTTTATGAAAATCGGTCCAGCCGTCTCTGAGAAAAGTGAGTGAGAAAAAAAAGTTGCACATACACACACATACACACATACATACATACATACAGAAAATGCTCAGTTCGTCGAAAGGGGTCGAGTGGTATATGACATTCGGCCATTGGGGCCACTTTTATACCTTTGGTTTTTCCAGTGATTGCTATACCTTTCTAGAAGAAAGGCAAAAAATCATTTATTGATTGCTAAGTCAACTGATTTAACTAAACACAGCTTTGGTAAAAACTGGAGAGTTGTATTGCTTCCAGGAAATAAGGTAACATCCATCACTCTGCAACTTCCATCCTGCGAAGCGAGTTGGTAGCCTACAAAATTGATTGAAAAAAAAAATAATCGTTTTCTTTAAATATTCATTCCAGCAAAAAAACGAAATCTGAGAATAAGTAGTCTATACTCACTTAATATTTTAGTTATTCTGAAGATTGCAGAATTCTTAGTAATAATAATCAGCCGCAAAACCTGCTCCTTTTCTTTCTACACCTTAGTGTCAAATGAAAAGTTTGGCTTTCCTATAGGTTCCCATTTAATTTGACTTTAATCGTATTTTTATTCCAACCGTTATGTATTAAATTATAAAAACAACGAAAGTCTATTATCTCAAAGATCACACGACTTATTTGAACATATCTAGTGTCATTTGAACGGGTTGTCTCTCAAACTCACAAGTAAGAAATTCCATAGCGATTTGATATGTGGTTCAAAAGTTATGAAAAAAAAAACGAAATTCAAAGACTATTTAAAACTGTAACTGCTTTGATCAAAACATATAGCCTCAACAAAATTTAAATTTGGTATTGTGCTATTCGTACGTTCCCGGTATTGCTCGTGATTGAAGTGTACGAAATTCAAAGTCATTTTGACGTTGACTAACGTCTATATCGAAGTTAGGCCCCTGAATTTTAAAATCTAGTAATTCAACCAGGGGAAACCAGAGAAAAGTGGTCAGGTTTTGAGCGCTTATTTTGCAGTCATCTATAATCAGGTTTTCGAGGTTTTGGCATCGATCGATCAGAAATTCTTTTACGGTTAAATTTATGTAACAAAAACAAACTATTGTTTGAGATACACTATTGAAAAATTGGTAATTAATATCGATTGTCTAAATCATACCGCGCAGCCAATCACTACCTCTCTTCCCAAGCACAGTCGACACTAACGGATACAATCGATCTGACTTTGTTGTTATTGTTGTTGTCACTTTCTGTTTCCGATGTTTATGCTGCTGCTAGCGGAAAAAAACCTTGCAAATATGCATCTTTTTGTTGGTGTTAATTTTACGACAGCGGCCGGCGCCCCATCATTCTGATTCCAAAACCGCACCAGTGACATGCGGACGCTAGGTGATAGCAGCTGAAAGGAGGAAATACAAAATAGAACCGGTCATCTCGTGCCGGTTTCACCCGTAATGCTGGTGGCTTTAGTAGTAAATGGCTACTGCAAAACACTTAAATGGCTGGAATTCTGGACGGACTAACCAGGAAACTATAATCGGCAACTGGCACCTTTTGGTGCCTCGAAATTTTGGTACAGAAGCGGCTAATTGAATTTTCTGTTTTACCAAATGCTGCTGCTAGCGGAAAAAACCTTGCAAAAATGCATGTTTGTGTTTGTGTTAATATTACGACAGCGGCCGGCGCAGCTTTCAAGAAACATTTGTCTCTACCATTCCATCATCTATGTAGCCCCTCCCTTTTTCTAATTATCTGACGAAGCCTTGGTATAAAACGTATCGTTCGAACATTTCACCCAATCAGTTTCATTATTAAACCGTACCGGGTACATACGGACGCTCGGTGTTAGCAGCTAAAAGGAGGAAAAACAAAATAGTACCGGTCATCTCGTGCCGGTTTGACCCGTGATGCTGGTGGCTACTGCAAAATACTAAAATGACTGGAATTCTGGACGGAAACCAGTAAACAAGAAATCGGCAACTGGCACCTTTTGGTGCCTCGCAGTTTTATAATAGAAGCGGTTAGTTGAATTTTATGTTTTACAATTGCTGTTGCTAGCGGAAAAAACCTTGCAAAAATGCATGTTTATGTTGATGTTAATTTCACGACAGCGCTAGGTGTTAGCAGCTGAAAGGAGGAAAGACAAAATAGTACCGGTCATCTCGTGCCGGTTTCACCCGTTATGCTGGTGGCTTTTAGTAGATTAACCAGAAAACAACAATGTAATCGGCAACTGGCACCTTTTGGTGCCTCGCAGTTTTATAATAGAAGCGGTTAGTTGAATTTTATGTTTTACAATTGCTGCTGTTAGCGGAAAAAAACCTTCCAAAAATGCATGTTTATGTTAATTTCACGACAGCGCTAGGTGTTAGCAGCTGAAAGGAGGAAAGACAAAATAGTACCGGTCATCTCGTGCCGGTTTCACCCGTAATGCTGGTGGCTTTAGTAGTAAATGGCTACTGCAAAACACTTAAATGGCTGGAATTCTGGACGGACTAACCAGGAAACTATAATCGGCAACTGGCACCTTTTGGTGCCTCGAAATTTTGGTACAGAAGCGGCTAATTGAATTTTCTGTTTTACCAAATGCTGCTGCTAGCGGAAAAAACCTTGCAAAAATGCATGTTTGTGTTGGTGTTAATATAATGACAGCGGCCGGCGCAGCTTTCAAGAAACATTTGTCTCTACCATTTCATCATCTATGTAGCCCCTCCCTCTTTCTAATTATCTGACGAAGCCTTGGTATAAAACGTATCGTTCGAACATTTCACCCCATCAGTTTCATTATTAAACCGTACCGGATACATACGGACGCTCGGTGTTAGCAGCTAGAAGGAGGAAAAACAAAATAGTACCGGTCATCTCGTGCCGGTTTGACCCGTGATGCTGGTGGCTACTGCAAAATACTAAAATGGCTGGAATTCTGGACGGAAACCAGTAAACAAGAAATCGGCAACTGGCACCTTTTGGTGCCTCGCAGTTTTATAATAGAAGCGGTTAGTTGAATTTTATGTTTTACAATTGCTGTTGCTAGCGGAAAAAACCTTGCAAAAATGCATGTTTATGTTGATGTTAATTTCACGACAGCGCTAGGTGTTAGCAGCTGAAAGGAGAAAAGACAAAATAGTACCGGTCATCTCGTGCCGGTTTCACCCGTTATGCTGGTGGCTGTTAGTAATAAATGGCTACTGCAAAATACTAAAATGGCTGGAATTCTGGACGAGAATAATCGGAAACTGGTACCTTTTGGAGCCTCGAAATTTTGTTACAGAAGTTTTGTAAAAGAAGCGTTGCAATTCCCTCTACTATTTGCTTCAATGGAATTTTTTTTTTTTTAAAAGAATACGGTAGTCAACGTCATGCGGTCGTGTCTTGAATACCACCCTCCTACTTTTTTTATTTAGCTATGTCTTCAGCACGAATATTTTACTCCTAATTAATAATTTTTTCAACTTTTTGCCTTTCTCCTAGAAAGGTATAGCAATCACTTGTAAAACCAAAGATATGAAAGTACTCCAAAGGGCCGACGAGCTGAGCATTTTCTGTATGTGTGTGTGTGTGCGTGCGTGCGTGTGTGTGTGTGTGTGCGTGTGTATGTGTGTGTGTGTGGGGTTGTGTGTGTATGTGCAGATTTTTATTTTCACTCACTTTTCCCAGAGATGGCTGGACCGATTTTAACGAAATTATATGCAAATGAAAGTTCTAGTTGCCCCATAAGACCCTATTAAAATTCATTGTATTTGGATTTTTATTTTAGAGGTTATGTTTAAAAATGTAAAAGTCACGAAACATCAATATCTCAGAACCACGCAACCGATTTCAATAAAATTGGTATCAAATGAACGGGCTATCTTAAAAACCCTTAACTTTTGAATTTTATATACACAGTACCAAAAAATGAAATTTACAACTAATACAAATGAAAGCACACAACGATTTCTAGCACATAAAGTGAAAAACATATACAATTTCACACCGTTAATAATGCACAATACAGAATCGTTTTAAGCCATGTAAATTTGCACGTTAATTGATATAAACTTAAAGCTTCGAATATAAATATGCATGCAAATTCACAATATATTCATTTACTTTGCATATGAATATAGTGCCACACGGAATATTACATGGTTTCCAATGCTCCATTTATGTGCATTTAAAGTGATGTAGTTTTTTTTACTGTGTAGATTGAATATGTGGTTCAAAAGTTATGAAAAGAAACGTCTTTTGAAGACTGTTTAATTTCACTCAAGTTTCTCAGAGAGCTGGACCAATTTCCACAAAATCAGTGTTATATGAAAGGTCTAGTTACCCCATAAAACCCTATTGATTTTTTTGCAATCGGACTATTACTTTGCCTGTTATGTTTAGAAATGTGAAATCTAGCTATGAAAAGAAACATATTCCGAAGAATACATAAACTTAATCACTTTTCTCAGAGATGGCTGAACCGATTTCCACGAAATTAGTGTCAAATGAAGGGTCTAGCTGACTCATGACACCCTATTGAATTTAACTGTAATCGAACTGTAACTTCGTCTGTAATGTACCGAATTGTGAAAATCACGAAACATCATTATCTCAGAAAGTACACAACCGATTTGATCAATAGTATTATCAGATGAACGGGCTAGTTAAGGGTTAACTGATGAATTATGATTGAACACGTGGTTTCAAAGTTTGGCTGCCCTATACGTTCCCATTTCATTTGATTATAATCGAACTAAGCAACCGTTATGTATTAAATTGTTAATAAAACAACGAAATTCTATTATCTCAAAGATTACACGACTTATTTGAACATAAATAGTGTCATACGAACGAGTCATCTCTCAAGCTTACAAATAACAAACTTCATAACAATTTGATATAAGTTTGAATGAGAAAGGCTGGGTCTGACCGCTAGGTGGATTAATTCAGGGTTTTCCATACAGTTTTTGCCACCCTAACATATACCTATTTGCTTGAAAATATGTTACTTGGATTGAAATTACGCACATTCATAGCTAGATAAACATTTCAAAAGGTCCTATCTGCTTTCATCGTTTTTCCGGAGTGTCTTTTCATTTTGGTAATAGTTCAGCTTTGATAACTCTCCCAATAGCTCCGTTCTGGTCCGGTCCGGAATTAAATCGAACATTGAAACCAGAAAAACTTCGGACCGGACTCTCTGGAATCCAGGTTTGATGTCGAACATAACTATTGATATACAGTAAGATTTTTTATCGCGTTTTTTACAAGGTTTTTTTTCACGCTAATCTTTGAATTACGCGGTTTTTTTATCTACACGGATTTTGCCACTAACGCGTTTTTTACGCGGATTTCTAAATGAACGCAATTTTTTTTACGCGATACCGCGCTATTTCAAAAAAATTCTACTAATTTTCGAGTTTACGTGGGTTGAGAACCAAAAACTTCCGAGTTTTTTTTTTGAGTAAAAGACTTAGTCAAACAAAAAACCCTCCGCCCTCCGAAAGATCCGAAATAACCGTCAAAGAGGACAATTTTAAATACGCGGATTTTCAAATTAATTCAGTTTTTTACACGGTTTTTAAGAGGTACGTATCCACCGCGTAAAAAAACCTGACTGTAAACGAAAAAATGAAGGGGACGCCAAATAAGTTTTCGCCTGCAGCTCAAATCGGTCTTCGTTCGCCCCTGGCACCAAGACAAAATAATAAACATGAAAAATCAATAGATATATAAATTTAACATCACACTACTAAAAAAATACATCCGGCTTTAAAACCAACTGCGCAAAAAACCGTAAATACCAGAACGCACGGTTAAAACGACTAGAGTTCTCGATTCTGATACTATGAAAAGAATCGATACATTTGCGATCGATACAGTAATGCTTTTTATCAGAGATTACACAAGACTCTCAAGAGAGCAAACAACACATATTCCGATACTTCAGACACCTACGTGTGATGGAAGCAGCGAAGCGAAATGAGATCGAAAGCTTTAAAAACAATGCCACAATACAATGAAATTAACGTTCCACTGATAGCAGGGATTACAAACGCCGAACGGAAGACTGCCGCGCTGATATCGGAAAAACATCGATCGTCAGGCATCGGTAGTCTGCCGAGTGTCGATAGAGTTCTATCGAAAAAAAAAAATCGATGCTAGGGTAACGGGGGTATTTTGGCCCATATGCATATTTTGGCCCACCCGGTAACATTTTACGCATTTTATCTGATAAATTCAATGAATATTAGAAAACTATGCATGCAACATTTAATAACACACCTAAGAATCATACTACACTATAATTTTCGGTGAAAAACTGGCTCTAGATAGTGTTATTTTGGACTTAGTTCATACATATTCAAAGTCATGGCTGAGTCAACCCAAAGTCAAGAGGAAGTGGTAATATACAAGTCAACGTCCGGAAGCTATTGTAACAAATATGTATGCTTTTGAAACAATTCGTTGTTGTAGTAACATCAATAAAATGTCATAGAAACAGTTTGTATGCTCTAACATGTTGGAAAAAGTTGAAAAAGTGGTTTAACCATTGGCCGAAATATGTTTGCCTCTTTCTGAAGCAAACATATTTTGGCCATGCCAAGTTTTGTCAACTCCCTTGATTCCCGTTCGGCCGTTGCACGTGAACAAAGAAACAGCTTGTGACAATTTACAGGTAATTACTTCTTAATTTATCACATTTAACGATATAAAATTAGATGAGAATGCCTGTCAAACCGCTATAAGCCAAATCATTTCATTTTTAGATGCCTAAAATTCACAAAATTCACGGCAGAAGAATGTTCTCCTCAAACCCACTGTTTTTGCTCTAAAAATACCGATGATGCTCTTAAATATAATTAGTCCGAACTATTTCCATACATGTCTGTAGATATGAAGGTGAGCCGAAGTAAAAAAAATGGTGGACCAAAATATGTTTTTAGTACTTCGTAGAAATTTTCATATTTCTAGAATATTTTTCAATATATTGCATTGTTGAACGGTGTATATTAAAATAGACGCTTAGGTTTTACCAATGGTATAATAGAGAAGGTATTTATGTTGAAAAATTGTGTTTGTTTTTAATGAACTGTGCGAACACTTCCCAAAGCTGGCCAAAATACCCCCGTTACCCTATCTACCGGTAACTCTATTTCTCACTGTTCAATTCCCAAACTGACTGAGCATGAATGTTGATGACATTCAATTAAGCACAAACTCAGAATAAGTTGTGCGAGTCTATAGTAATAAAAGCAAAGCCTTGGTGCTACATTCCGATTCGGAACTTGACCTTCTGTTTGCTATACACAGACTTCGCAGCCAACCGTTAAGTGTACAGGACAATTGCGGGGCTAGCGTAGCGATCCTACTGACACTAACAGTCTCTCCCGAGTCAGGACTCGAACCTACGACGACTGGCTTGTTAGGCCAGCATCGTACCTTGAGACCAGCTGGGGAGTCTATAGTAATAGCAGGAGGAAAATTGAAATAGCAAAAAAAGAAAGTAACATTCATAGTCTTTCTAGTTTTATAAGAACCATGTGATCAATTAAAGCATATATTACAGGTTCAAAAGGCGAGCAAGGCCATATGGATTGACTTTTGATAAAAGCAGCGAAGAAAACCAAAAAGAATGAACAACTTGCTGCGTTCTATGACCTAAATTGAATGATTTTATTTTCACCGAAAATGCCCGGGGTCCGGAAAGCATTACCCGGTCCGTTCCGAAGTCCGGATGGCTCCGTTCCGGTCCGGTCCGGAATATAATCGGACTTTGAAGGTTCCGGTCGGATCGGACTTCGGACCGGACCGGACCAGACTTTTACTGGACCCTACCCGGTCCGATGTCGAACACTACCTTGAAAATTATGTGAATTCGCTTCTCAGAGTATAATCTCAACCAATATTTCAAAAATGAGTAGATTTAGTGCAATTATAAGCGAACGTGCTATTTATCACAATTTTTGATAACAAGATGATTTCACTGTAACCTGTTGGGGGTGACACCCAGCGGGAAAGGGGTGACACCCAAATGTTCCGCCCCGAGTGTCACCCGGTCACGCTACGCCACTGATCCGAGTGCATTGGTGGCAATAAACATTACAACAAGATTCAATTCCCGGAAATGATTAATGGCCATATTTATTACCTTTTTATATCGGAAGCTTTCATCTGGACCACTGTCATCGGTAATAATGATTATCGGTATAATAGTTAAAGCAATTGAAAACAATACTTCCTTGAGCGCAACGCAACATACAGGGTGTTCAATAAATTCGAATACTTTTTAAAAATGTGTTTAAAAAAATGAAAAAACAAGATATTCTTTTCTAAGGCAATGTTTATTAAGAACCCTTACTACAAATTAGTTAGAGACCCCCCCCCCCCTTTCCTTCTCCTTTTTTGTTCTGTATGACAAGTTTGAGACGTTTCTCACAAAAATCGCACGCTGATATATTTCATTCGGCATAAGGTAGCATAACGTCTCTTATGATGTTGTTGTACAACAATAAACAATATCGCACGCTAGCCTGGGTGGCTAATGCGCTCTCGATCAACTAGATTAGTTGAGAGAATTCGTTATCGATATTGTTTTCGGCACATTTTGCATGTTGTAGGATAAGTACAAGGATATACCGTGCCCCAGTGCTGAGTTGAGAATATTTCCAGCTCGAAAAGATCCTCGACCTGATCGGGAATCGAACCCGATATCACAACCGTGTGGGAGAGCTAGCCGACCGACATCGCTAACCACAGAACCACGGGGACCACGGGGATGTTGTTGTACATAAAACGATAATTTCGTTGACCCGATGAATTGGACCTAGACCGTTAGCCGTGTTTCAGAGTCATTTCATGATACCATTGACAGGGGCGGACGAAGACTGATTTGAGCTGCAAGCGAAAACTTATTCTGCCGCCCACCCTTCATTTTTTCGCTTACAGTAAAAGAGTAAAATATTTTGTTTTGGTTATAGATGGCGTTGGGAACGACTTCTACTGCTCGTCGTGGAAGAACCTAAAAAAAGCGTTTCACGGCAATCGCTGCACAGCCGCCATTTTGTAAAAAAATAGCACTAATTTTTTTCTATTCTTCAAGAGTTGCTTAATCCAATGATATATTATTTATATACATCTCAAATGTCCTGGACGAGCATGGAAATTTTCACTCACTAGCAATATTCCATGCAAATGTGTTCTTTGATTCATCATCTATCGTTCAATTTTTTCCACTCGCGTACAAGTTTTCCATAGAAACGCTGCTGATTGTTTTTCGCTATTAAGAGTCCCGAATACCATAGAAGAAGACTGAATGATTCAAACACGATAGTATTCATTGTATCCAAGTTCACTTGCATTCAACAGTATCACGAGAATCTTTGAGATGTTATCGCCAGTGATACAAAATTATGAATCCAAATGATCGTTAGATTGCGTTCAACTGTTTGCTTACCGGAGCAAGTAGGTAACATCAGTGCTTACGGGAAATTATAGCTTGGTGCATTAGCATGTGATATCTGAAATCACTAAGAATCATCGTGGTATATCACGGTGAAAGTACGACGTGGAGTGGCCGAATTCCGCCACCAAGCAACCAACATTTGA
Source organism: Wyeomyia smithii (assembly GCF_029784165.1). Classification (NCBI taxonomy): domain Eukaryota; kingdom Metazoa; phylum Arthropoda; class Insecta; order Diptera; family Culicidae; genus Wyeomyia; species Wyeomyia smithii. Next base: position 125,665,249 of record NC_073695.1, on the reverse strand, counting down.
AAGAATCGTTGCGATCGCTCGAGTGCTGTCATCGCCATATGTTGTTCGCTCCGCCTAGAGCAGGGAATAATGAAACAAAATCATCAAAGAAAGCTACCATATACATATATCTTTGCTCTAAGTTGTCTTTTGCATGCGTGAGAATGTGTAACTTTTAATAGCGATGGTTTGCTGGGATTGAAAGCTTATGAATAGCACGTTCAGAAATGATACCCGAATGATTGTTATGCGATATGATTTTTTCCATCCTTGGTCCTGAAAAAAAAATCATGAAAAAATCCTTGTTTTTTCGAGCATTTGGTGGATATTACCCCTTAATATGAAAAATTCTTGAACTGGCTTCTGGTCATTTGCATTTGCGTTCCAAATCAGATGTAAATTATTTTAATGTTCATTAGGTATCTTAAACATGTTTTTCATTAGAGTGGTTTGTAGCTAACCAAAATTAAAAGGTAACCAATCGGAGTACAGCGTGCTAGAAGGTAATTTTTATTTTCCAAATTTTTCACATTTTGAAGCTTCGCTATAGTTTAGAAAGCTAATCAATTAAACTTTATTAAATATATCTTTTGTTCTTTAATATATAATAAATCATAATATCCTAATAATCTATAAAAGCGTAAATTATGTTTATATTTAAGTCTGTTTAATTTTTTCAATTGTGGCTGGAAAGATAAAATATGTAATGCTTGTCTGAATGACCAAGCGTCAATGAGCAAGCAAGACAGAAATCTAATAATGACAAGCTACGACAGTCTAAAATTTTGGGAATTTCCTAGAACACCGACAAGCTCATACCAACCTGATATTAACTGTAGTCAATTATGAACATCACTAGAACTTAGCATGGCCTGTTGGCAATTAGCGTTTTTCCCAAGTGCTATTGCGTAAAACTTATATTAAAAATCTTCAAACACTCGCTAAATCTGTTCAGCAGTTGAAAAATAATGGAAAAAATATGAAATAGTTGAATTATGAACAAATTCAGTTGACACAACGAAACTTGACAAAAGAGTTTCCAGTTCAGCCGATCAAGGCTAAGTTTGGTGAAGCTCTAATGATCAGGAGCTTATCTATTTTAAAAATCATGACTTCTCATCAGCTACGTCAGAGTAAAAAATAGCAGATTCAATTAATTATTGACATGGTGTTTGTGGTAGACGTGTCTATTCATATACTGAGTCAGAAAACCCTATTCTGTTTCCCCTAACGCAGTGCTCTCACTAATACTCCCACCTACGCATGATCTCGGCCTATAGTCTGCCATCGGTTGGTGTCGGTTTAAGAACAGTCTTCTCACGTCTATCGAGTCGAACGCCGGTTCTATTTAGAGAGGTTAAGCGTGCTATAAGTTGGCTACCACAAACCGTGACGACGAGGATAAAAACGAAACTGTGCGGTCGAATAGTTTTTCCCGGTCATTTTCATTAAAGGAATAATAAATAAATAAAAGGTAAATGAAAAGTAATGCATCTGTGAAAAAGTGAAAAAAAGCACCCATTATGATTTCCGCTTAACGATGGCGTAGGATTGTGAAGAAGCGTAGTTTAGTTCAAGCTAATATGAAATATCACGGCCAATTGTGTGTTTTTTTAGTGTTTCTGGTATTGGCTGATATTAAAATCTATGAAAAAGGGTGTGATCGACATGTGATTCCATGGGCAGTTAAAAGACCGCCATTTTGGTTAGCAGAAAAATTATTCCTGCTTTATTTGTAGTAGTGTTTGCCTGCTGCTGAGCTCCCCTGATTATCGCATCGTATGAGTATGCCATTTCGAGAGTGTAGTGTTTTTTTTCTCGTTTGCTCTCTATTACTCTTTCATCGGATAGCGTTCACATGTGTACATAACAAACTGAAAGAAAAATGGAATATACAAACAGGAGAGCTGCACACAGTTATGTAGATCTGTTGGGGTGTAGTGATTAATGTAAAGAGCTTATGTAGAGCGAGCCACAATGTCGAGTTTTACTGAGTTGCCAGTTTTGCAGAAAAGTGATGGAAAAAGTGATTGTGTCGAAAGCCTAATGAGTAACCGATTGAATTCCGGTTGACATTTTTGTTACGACGGCAACCGATTAAATTACGGTTGAGAAGATTATATTGAAAAAAAGTGCTCTAGATGCGACCGATTCAATATTAGTTGAGAAAGTTTACATCGCTAGTGTGAATGGAACCGATTGAATTCCGGTTCAAAACTAAAACTGACTTGAAATGCACGTTGAAGAGATTTTTTTTACACGAAACCGATTAAATTCCGGTTTGATTGAAACCGATTGAATTCCGGTTTGGGAAAAAAAAAGAAGTTATGGTTGTCGTTATGAGAAGCGATTATACAAATGAATTACTAGAAAAAAAGGTGACAATGATGCAAAATAGTGAAACAAGATCAGAGAACCGTCTTCAGAATTAGAATCATAATGGCTAATAAGTATAAATTTACGGCACTAATGGTAAGTTTTTTTTCTCTCTTTATTTTTTAATTTCTATGTGCGATGGGAATATAAGATGAGCGAAATGGATGCGGAAATCAATAATGAGCAGCAAGTTGTGCACCAAAATGTAAACTTCTTCAGCCCCGCGTCGTATAATCTTCCCCATTTTAAATACAGACACCTCCCGGCATTCGAAGTCAGGAATGCTTGGAAAATGTGGATTAGATGGTTCGAGAACGTGATGGCTGCTGCCAATGTAACTGATGGGGCTCACAAGAAAACACAGTTATTGGCCATGGGTGGAATGGAGCTACAGTGTGCGTACTATAGCTTGCCAGGTGTTGATGATGAAACGACCGAAGCTAATGATCCCGACCCCTACCTAACCACAAAAGACAAGTTAATGCATCACTTTTCTCCAAAGCAACATGACAGCTTTGAGCGTTTTATTTTTTGGTCGATGGTCCCCGAGGACGAAGAACCGATTGAGAAGTTCGCTCTTCGTGTCCAACAGAAAGCGGAGAAAATATGTTTTGGGAAAACTGCCCTTGAGAGCCGACACATTGCTGTTATCGATAAGATAATACAGTATACATCAAATGATCTTCGACAGAAATTACTGGAAAAAGAAATTCTGACGTTAGATGATACGACGAAAATCATTAACGCTTTTCAAGCAGTACGTTATCAGTCTGCCAAAATGAATGATAAAGGACCAGGAAACCGTACGCCAACCGCTGTAAATCGTATCACCAGACCAAATATACCTTACAAAGAATCAGAAAACTTGCCAACATTCAGTGTTAACCGCATTGCCAAGATGAATGGATCTATCGATGAGAGAACGAAATGTTCGAGATGCGGATATCTGCCTCATCAACCAGGAGCTCGATGTCCAGCAGCTACCGAAACCTGTCATTGTTGCGGCATAGTGGGTCATTTCCGCACAATGTGTCGGTCTAAATCGAAGCACGATTGGGACAATCGGCGGAATAATCGAAAACGGAAGCTGAATTTTGTCACTTCAAATGAACATCATCGTTCAGAAAAACGTACTCGGAATGTTTTCAATGTCAGGGAACATGAAGGTGAAGAGATTCCCGAAGATTTACCGGTTTACAATGTGGGGTGTAGTGATGATGAAATTATTCATTGCCGTGTTGGTGGTGTGCAGATTGGTATGTTAATCGATTCGGGGTCCAAACACAATCTTATTGACGATACAACATGGGAACTGATGAAGTTGCGGGATGTCAAAATGACGAACCAAAGAGTTGATACGGATAAGCGTTTTTAGGCATACGGACGGATACCCTCAGAACTGATCACAACTTTCGATGCTGAACTCGAAGTTGACGATAGTGGAAATTTATTAAAAACTAAAACATCATTTTATGTCATCGAAAAGGGACAACAGCCTCTTCTAGGAAAGTTGACAGCGCAAAAATTGGGGCTTCTGAAAATAGGATTACCTAGTACACATTCTTTGTCAGTCAGAAAGATTGAGAGCTCCAAAGCATTCCCGAAGATAAAGGGAATAAAGTTGAACATCCCTATCGATAGAACTGTGCCGGCTGTCATTCAACGGCGCTGCCCTATGCCATTGCTCGAGAAAGTTGAGCAGAAGCTAAACGAACTCCTAGAAATGGACGTCATCGAAAAAGTAAAGACACCAACTTCATGGGTATCACCCCTGGTTCCTATAATAAAAGAAAATGGCGATTTGCGATTGTGTGTGGACATGAGAAGAGCGAATGAAGCCATACAAAGGCTAAACCACCCTCTACCTGTTTTTGAAGATCTGATATCACGATTTCGAAATGTCAAGTTCTTCACATCACTCGACATAAAACAGGCATTCCACCAAGTTGAACTTTCAGAGGATTCTCGCGACGTTACTACCTTTATCACTAACTGGGGGCTGTACCGATACAAACGCCTACTGTTTGGGATAAATTGTGCGCCAGATTTGTTCCAGAATCTTATGGTAAGCATACTAGTTGGCTGCAAAAAATACGGTTGTGTTTATCGACGATATTATGATATTTGGAGAGACTGAACAGGAACACGACTCGGCAGTGAAACATACATTACAAGTTTTGAGTCAATACGGAATATTGTTAAACGATCATAAATGCAAATTCAAACAACAAGAAATCGTGTTTCTGGGGCACAAATTATCAGCTAATGGAGTATCTCCGAGCGAAGAAAAAGTCAAGGCAATTTTGTCCTGCAGAGCTCCACGTACTAAAGAAGAACTTAGAAGCTTTCTAGGTCTTGTAACATACGTTTGTATTGTTATTTTATCGCAGAATGTGTATCTTAGTTTATATATGTTTAGGTTTATTCCAAACTTGGCGACAATTAATTATCCTCTGCGTCAACTTTTGAGACAAGAATCTCATTTCGAATGGATGGCCCAACATAAAATATCTTTCGAGAAAAACAAAACGCTCATAGGATCAGCAGGTAGTCTGGGTTTTTACGATCGAAATGATCGAACGCTGGTGGTTACAGATGCTTCAGGAGTAGGATTGGGTGCGGTATTGATCCAGTTCAAGAATTCCCTTCCACGGATTATAAGCTTCGCCTCGAAAAGTTTGTCTGAGGTTGAAAAGACTTATCCGCCAATTGAAAAGGAAGCGCTTGGTGTTGTTTGAGCGGTCGAAAGATTCAAAAACTATTTACTGGGCATCACATTCGAACTTGGGACAGATCATCGTCCGCTAGAAACACTGTTTACAACAACGTCTAGACCAACTGCGCGAATTGAGCGTTGGTTACTGCGTATCCAGGCCTCTCGATTCAAAGTGGTTTATCGAAAAGGTTCGGCTAATCTAGCAGATTGTTTATCCAGACTAGCAGCACATGTAGAAGATCCACACTGGACGGAAGAAACAGATGTATTCATTAGGCGAGTAATGGTACAATCTCTGTCGTTTCTTTCGGACGTGGTTAATGAGCTAAGTTTTGATTCGGAAACAGAAGAAATCATAAGGGCTGTTCAACAAGCGGTTGCTATTGATATTGAAGAAGTAGCAGCGGCTACCGTGTCAGATCAGGAGCTACAGAAAGTGATCAAGGCTATCGAGACTGACAAATGGGACCAAGAAGATCTGAAGCAATACAGACCGTTCCGGCTGGAGTTCTCTAACATCAACAACTTGGTTATGCGTGGCACGAAACTGGTTATTCCGATCTCTTTGCGTTCCAGGATGTGTGAGCTGGCCCACGAGGGGCATCCTGGCCAATCAATGATGAAAAGGAGGCTTCGTGAGCGATGCTGGTGGCCAGGAATCGATCAGACAGCTGTGAAAATCTGTGAAAGGTGTGAAGGATGTCAGTTGGTGCAATCTTCAAATCCTCCAGAGCCTATGACTCGCCGTGCACTTCCTGAAAAGCCCTGGGTTGACATAGCTATGGATTTCCTGGGTCCCATGCCATCGGGGGAGTATCTTTTAGTAGTTATCGATTACTACAGTAGATACATTGAAATTGAAATTATGACTCGAATCACCGCCCAGGACACCATCAAACGTCTGAAACGTATCTTCAGAACATGGGGTCCACCAAGGACAATTACGCTTGATAACGCTAAACAATTTATATCCACAGAATTCAAAGAGTATTGTTCGACTTATCGTATTCACCTCAACCACACTTCGCCATATTGGCCGCAAGCAAACGGCGAAGTAGAGAGACAAAATCGATCCCTCCTTAAAAGGATGAAAATCGCTCACGCTATTCATGACGATTGGAAGGCTGAACTTGATAATTTCCTGGATTTGTACAATAACACCCCACACACAATAACGGGAAAGGCACCAAGCGAACTGCTCCAAGGGAGGAAACTGCGATCGAAAATACCACAAATTGAAGACCTTGAGACCGTTCCGCCAACCACTGATTTCAGGGACCAAGATACTACCAAAAAGTTGATGCAAAAGGAGAGAGAGAACGCTAGACGGCGCTCGAAACTAAGTAATATCTTCACCGATGATATCGTACTTATGAAGAACCTCCTTCCTTTGAACAAGTTATCCACTAATTTCTCGAACGAGAAGTTTACCGTAGTGGATAAAAATGGGTCCAACGTTACGATTCAATCGAATGAATCAGGAAAGCAGTATGATCGAAATGTCTCACATCTGAAAAAATGGAACATGTCATCTGACACTGAAACGGAGCAATCGACGCGTGAAATAGACGACGCTGTCTCAGAAGGACAAGAGTCGTCTGAAACGAATCCTTCAGGAACCTCATTGTACCCGGACGTCGTGGCAGACATCATCCCTGGTCAAGAACCTCCGCGGCGATCGCTGCGAAACAGCAGACCTACAGTTCGTTATAGCCCTTCAAGATAAGTATTCAATTATTTTGATGATATTAATCTCTATCGAAGATATTAAAGTTTACAAATAAATTGTTTCAAAATTTGGTTAAAAGAGGGGATGTGGTAGACGTGTCTATTCATATACTGAGTCAGAAAACCCTATTCTGTTTCCCCTAACGCAGTGCTCTCACTAATACTCCCACCTACGTATGATCTCGGCCTATAGTCTGCCATCGGTTGGTGTCGGTTTAAGAACAGTCTTCTCACGTCTATCGAGTCGAACGCCGGTTCTATTTAGAGAGGTTGAGCGTGTTATAAGTTGGCTACCACAGTGTTTATTCTAAAAAGGAACATGTTTGGCAAATTTACAACGATTTTTGCAAGTTTTCATTTCTACAAAGTGCACTAATTTTAGTGAATGCACTCTATGAAATTTTCAATGTGTAAAAATATTTATTTTTCGCAGGTTACTTACCTAAGTCGGACTCGATTATTCGGAGTTTTATTTTTTTGGTGTTTGTTTTTAATTTTTATTTCGAAATATTACCTTTACCATCCCTTCTGGAATATTTGTTATCATTTATGTCACTTCTGGCATGTTTGGGACATGTTCGAAATAAGTGAAAATAATCAGTGTTCAAAAATGCTTCAAGATTTTACCCCTTTTCGCCTCAGAAATAATTTCTGGTTACACCACTGCATCATACAAGTTAAATAAAAGAAAAGAAAAGATTTATTTTGTAGTGTTTTGTTTTATTTCTTCCAAACTGGCTACACTGAAACACAAACAGTGAGGTCGAGGCGTTCCGTCTGTTGTGATTTTTTCCTTTATCCCAGCCCTGAATGTGAGTGTGTGTGAGTGATATGTGTGTACAGGATTGAGAATGGTTAACGGTAGAACACGAACCCCAGCATAGTCTTTGGAAACCAGTATAGCGAACGGTCAATTTAATCGATAATAAAAGAGACAAATTGTTACATCAGAAAACCACATGTTTTGGATTTTAATCTTACAATATCAGAAGTGGGATTCACTCGAAATTTGAAGGATGGCCGATGGAATGAGCAAAGCTGAACTGGAGAAATTGCTGACGGAGCTGATATGTTGGGAGGAAACAATGAACACGCGTTTGTTATAATATAAACTAATAATAATAACTTTATTATGCAATGGTTTTCTTTGTGCGTCTGCACTGGATGACGGTCAATCAGGAAAGAGACCGAACGGAAGTCAGCAATTCGGGTTATTCGCGTTGAAAGAGATTTTGAAGGCTGTTCGCACCTACGTGAACACTCATATGTAATTGTCAAAATGTGCGTGATGACAAAAGCAAAAATATTTCCTTCCTTCTTTTTCGCATGCAAAAACCAAACAAATATCAGCAACACCGCCAACGCGAATTACTGAGATAGACTGGTGCTATAACTTTATAGCTCCATTTATAGTAATCCTACTACATTGACATTCCACTATTGCTCTAAGGCAACACTATTCTATCTAGAGCAGATCGAGATAATACTACAGCTCTCCTGGCTTAAAGGTTCATTTGCATACAACGATTTTTTTTAAACTCCACGACTTATCATTAATAGAAAGTTACAATAATTTTTAGGTGGATTGGTCAATAGATTATCCAAATCTAATTTTATAATTTTAATCGAGTTTAACGATGACTACTTCGGGTACTTTTATCTCGGTTGTCCTTGCGAGCGACTGGAGCGCCGCACCTTGGGTGATTTCGACTCGCTTCGTCGACGTTTGTTATGCCGTTTCTTCTTAGGCTTTGGATGCTGCGACGCACTGCTTGGCGGCTGAGATTGGTTCTGGCTTGAAACCACAGATGTCGTCTCAGTCTTGATGTTGCTTTCAACGATTGATGGTTGTTTCATAGGTAAAGTAGGGTGGAATCGATCTGTTAAGTCTGATTTTCGAATCTGATTAGCGTGAACAAACCTCACATTTCCTTCTACACTAATTAAATAAGTTAGCGGACTTAGTTTTTGCAAAACTATTGCGGGAATCCAACGGACTAGTTCCTTGAAATGATTGCGGTAGAAGACCTTATCACCAATACAGTAAGTACTTTTACTTTCTGGCGGGGATTGAATAATTACATCATCTGTTTTTACTACAAGTTTGGATTGAGCGGGTTCAAGTTCGACTTTACGCTGGTTTAAAGTATTTAGTAGCGTACGAGGCGTATACGCAATAACCATTTACGATGGTGTACGATTTGTCACCGTACTAGGCGTATTACGGTAGTTTATGAGGAATCGATCCAACCGAAAGCGACTTTTGCTTATCGTCAAGTAAGAACTTTTTAAGCACTTCTTTCACAGTTCTCACGCCTCTCTCGGCCAACCCGTTCGATTGGGGGTGGTACGGAGGAGATTTGGTGACTGTAACCTCGTTAGCTTCTAAAAATTTGACAAATAACGCCGCATTAAATGGGGGCCATTATCGCTAACGACTTCGTCAGTTAGCCCAAAGCAAGCGAAAAAGGATTCTACTTGCTCAATTAGTTGTAGACTATTCGTACCTAGATTCGTACCTTTCATAAGACGAACATCTATGAACTTGGAATAGCTGTCTACAATTATCAATAGCGTATTTCCTTCAAAGTAAAACAGATCCATGTGAAGTCTTTGAAATGAACATTCACATTTTGGCCATTTACTTTCTATGACTTCTCTGGAGACAGGTTGTCGCTTCTGACAAACATGACACTTTTGAACAAACTCATTGACATCTTTGTCAAATTTTTTCCACCAAACATAAATTCGGCCTAACATTTTCATTCTAACGATTCCGTCATGGTTTGAATGTAACTGTTCTAATACAGGAAGTTTTAAACTAGCTGGGACAACGACCCTATCATCGAAGTATATAACTTCGTTATAAATACCTAAATGATATCTTACTTGAAAATACGATTTGAATGTCGGTTCTACATTTGTAGGCCAACCACGTGATACAAATTCAAAAATTCTGGACAAAATTGAATCCTTCTTTTGATGACTACGGATGACATCGAGATTCACAATTTCATGTCCATCCGAGGACATTTTTTTCAAACCAAGATCGACATGTTCTACATCCGCCAGACACGGCAAAGGTAGACGGGACAATGCATCTGCATGTTGCATAAATTTACCAGGGCGATGTTCAATGGAGTAATTGTAACCGGACAAGATTACAGCCCACCGTTGCAATCCTGCAGCGGCTGTCGCTGAAGTACTTTTAGACGGGTTGAAAATTTCTTTGATTCCGGTGTTGTCCGTGATCAATTTGAACTTTGCTCCATAAATATATTTGTGAAATTTTTTTATTCCGAAAATCACAGCAAGTGCTTCTTTATGCACTTGAGCATAGTTGCTTTGAGCGGGGGTGAGTGTCGAAGAAGCAAAGCAAATAGGCTTTTCGACATTCTCAACAGTGTGCGACAAAACTGCACCGACACCGTAGGGACTAGCGTCAACCGCTCACTTGATCGGTTTCAACGGATCATACGGTTCAAGTAGATCGTTTTCGATAAGTAACCTTTTGGTTTTTTGGAAGGCATCGTGACAGTCAGATGACCACACGAATCTTAGATTTTCTGTAATAGATTGTACATTGGACGAAGATGAATCGACAGGTTCGGAAGGAATCTATGGTAATAATTTAACAGACCAAGATACGCTTGGAGCTGATTCACGTTTTGCGGGGCAGAGGCATCAAGGATAGCTTTAACCTTTGATTCATTTGGACGGATACCATCAGACGTAATGGTATACCCAACATAATCGATTTCACTTTTAAAAAAAGCTCGATTTAGGCACGTTAATTCGGACGTTATGGTCATTCAACCGCTGAAGTACCATAAACAAGTTACGACGACACTCTACAATCGTTTTACCACCTACTATGATGTCATCTATGTAAGCAATGCCTGGGAATTCGTCCAGGATTTGGTCAATGATGGACTGGAAAATTGCTGGAGCAGAAGTTATGCCGAATGGCATGCGCGTATAGCGAAAAAGCCCACGATGGGTATTAATCGTGCACAATGTCTGAGAATGTTCCGACAGTTGAACTTGCAGATAAGCTCCAGACTAGTCAATTTTGCAAAATACTTTCCAGTTGGAAAGTTTCGCTAGAGTTTCGTCTATTTGTGGTAAAGGATAGTGCTCAACGGTTGTGTAGCGATTCAACGCTGCCTTTCCGTCAAGACAAATTCTAACTGAACCATCTTTCTTGGGGACAACTACGATCGGATTCGCCCAGAGCGACGATCGGACAGGGACTAAAATACCATCCTGAACTAATTTCTCAAAGCCTTGATCGACTTTGCCACGGAGTAGAAACGGGACTGAATAGGCTTTATGAAACACAGTACTGGAGTCTGGTTTTAAAACAATCTCCGCGGTAAACCCATTAATGACGTTATTCTCAGATTCACTGACTATCTTTGGAAAACGTAACCTAAGTTCAGACTCGAAGGACTGTTCACACTTACCCACAGACTTAACAGAAAACGTTCCTCTCCAATCTGGAAACACCAGATCAAGGCCGTCACGACCAAGCAACGGGTGCACATTTCTGTCGGTTCTGATCACGACCAACTCCAGCCGGCCATGGACTCCGGATGGGGCAGTTACGTTGACCTCAAGCGTTCCCATGGGGTTGATGCGTTGACCTGAAACTGAGACAAATTCCAATGACGTACTTTTAAGCTTCGACTTGGGAAAGAACTTCTGATACGTACCTGCTGAAATTACGCTGCGACACGCACCACAATCGGCTTCGAATTCGAATTGACGACCATCGCATTCCAGCGACACGAACTCCGGTTGATCCACCTTGTTCAATGGTCCAGGTGGGGGGCTTTCGGATGACTGTTCCAGGATCGAGAGACTATCACTCGGCTGGTTTTGGTTGCCATCGATTGATTCGGCTTCCAGGCGGAGAACGTCGACTGCTTCGGACATTTCGGCGACACGGTTGTTTCCTCCGGATTTTTTCGTTGGGGCACTTTTCGACCGACAGCTTGTAGAAACGTGTCCCATTTTCCCACACGTGTAACATGTCCATTCGCGCGCTGGACACGTGTTTGGATCGTGTAGACGTCTGCACCGGAAGCATTGTTTTGTTGACTTCTGAATCTGACGATTCGATTCGCTCTTTGGCTTTTCCGAGTTACTTTGACGCTTCGGTTCTGACTTTTGACTCACCTCTTTCCTGATGACTCCTAGCTTTTGTGATGATTGACCAGACATCTCTTGATTCTGACTCAATACTGCTTCCCAACTTCGAGCAATCGAACACGCTTTGTCGAAGGCTAGGTCAGGTTCCGTAAGTAGCTTTTTCCGGAGACTGATCCCGGATTCCTGCGACGAATTGATCTCGCAACGAATCTGAAAGGAAAGCTTCAAATTTGCAGGGCGTGGCGGAGGCTTTCAGTGTGATGATGAAGTCTGTGATGCTTTGTGATGCCTGTTGTTCATATTGCCGAAACTTATACCTTTCGGCGACAACATTCGTGATGGGGGCTAAATGTTCCTTGAGGAGACGGACAAGATCCTCATACGTCTTAGTACGGGGATCATCGGGGGCACACAACCTAGCTGCGATCGTGTACAGGCTTGGACCAGCGACTGTAACCAACACGGGAACCTTTTTCTCGTCCGGCATGTCGTTTACAAGGAAGAACATCTCCAGACGGTTGATATATTCTTCGAAATTCTCCCCGACGACGAAATGTTCGATCTGGCCAAACATGCCAGCTCGAATAACAGGAACGGTTTCCTGCTTTATCTCCACACCACCTGTTGCTCCACCAGTTGCCATGCTGTCTGCTAGTACTGAACTTTTACGTTTTTATCCTCGTCGCCAACTTGATATGTTGGGAGGAAACAATGAACACGCGTTTGTTATAATATAAACTAATAATAATAACTTTATTATGCAATGGTTTTCTTTGTGCGTCTGCACTGGATGACGGTCAATCAGGAAAGAGACCGAACGGAAGTCAGCTATTACTGAGATAGACTGGTGCTATAATTTTATAGCTTCATTTATAGTAATCCTACTACATTGACATTCCACTATTGCTCTAAGGCAACACTATTCTATCTAGAGCAGATCGAGATAATACTACAGAAGCATAACGTCGAGTACCCAACGACGGCAACGGTGCGTCATTACGTGCACTTTTCGAGAGTCAACCAGAACGCAATCCAGAAAGTTTTGCAGAAGAAGAAGAACCGGAATCACCGGATGAAGAGGCTGAACTGGATGCTGAAATTCGCGTCTTGCAGAAGCGGAAAATGATTGCTGACCTACGTCGGGAACTGGCGTCAACCGATGTTGTTTCAAACAAGCAAGCGGAGTTCCAGGATATCAAGCATTCCGTTGCTAAGTTTTTCGGTAGTGATTTTTATGACGCTAACAAATGGATCACCAATTTTGAACGAGCGTGCGATGCAGTAAACGGAGATGATTTTTTTAAACTCAAATGCATCCGGCGAATGATGGATCCAGGATCTGAAGCTAAGTGGTTATTACGAATTGATAAGTCTACGACGTATAAGCAGTTCCGCGAACATTTCTTGGAGAATTTCGGTCATGTGTGTTCTATCGCAGAAGTTATTGATTAACTTAAGAAGACGACTTTTAGCTCTGCGAAAACTTCAGTTTTGGGTTATATACTCAAAATGCAGGAAATCGCTGCTCGAGCGGACATCGACGAAGTACAAACAGTGCAGTTAATCATCGATGGATTCCGTGATCATTCCGCCAACATTGCTGTTTTGTACCCGGCTAGAGACATTGCACATCTCAAGCAGCTGTCACGACGTTACTCTCAACTCCGTGAGATGCATTACGTTTCGTCTTCAGTGTCATCGAGTGTAAAGGTGAAGACCGCTAAGAGCGATGTACTTCCGGGAAATTCTTCCGTCACCAGTGTACGATGTTTCAATTGTTCCGGTATTGGACATCTTTCCGCATGCCCCGTCGGGAAATTGGACCGTGCTTCCGCTGCGGTTCCGTTCAACATAAACTTAAGGATTGTCCTAAGCCAGCGCCTCGCAATCAAAATCAGGTGGCCCTGATCGACGAAATAGTACGTGATCAACCAAAAGGAGATTCCGTCGCAGACGAACTGAGCGGGGCACTTTTGGAATTGAACATGGTAAGTGTTGCATTCTTATCTGAGCAGAATGTGCAGCTTTTTAACACCCTCCTCTCCGTTTTCGATACAGGTAATCCCATTAATTTGATTCAAAGATCGTCGGCTCGAATGAGCTCGGTCCGAACCAGGGAAGTTTTTTCCGGATACAGAAGTGTTGGCAACTTTCCTTTATATTCGTATGGAGTCATTCCGGTGCTCGTCACATACCGTAAGCGTTCTCACACATTGAAGATGTACGTCGTCCCAGTTGCTGTTGCTGGGACGTGAATTCTTGAAAACATTTGGAGTTACACTGTTTGATACATACTTGTAGCGTACAGCAGACTTTTCGTTAATAAAATAAATGAAATGATAATAATAAATATAACAATACCTACTTGAAATCACCTTGTCCCGTATTTCATGCGTTCCGAACATTCAGCCTACTGTGTGAACTTATTTCCGAAGGGGAAATTACCAATTGACTGAAGGTGGGGAAGTTGATTTTGCTGGGTATAAATAGAAGCTCTCTTCACTCACGCGGGGATTCTTGTGACACACTTCAATGGAGACACATCATCAGGCAGCAGCAGAAGAAGGACAAAGCGGAAAACAGGACAGCAGTATGGACGGTGAGCAGCAAACGCGGGATTCCATTGCGATGGCGATAGACCGCCTGAAGCGGCAAGGACCAAGGGTAATCGCGCAGCCGAAAGAGAGCTCGGAACAGCAGGAAACTGGACAATTTGTGAGGCCCTTGCCTCCGGTTCACGACAATACTCACCTAATCTCATTAAACCAAAAATCGAAATTGCATTGTGTCTATAGTTCATAGCCAGATGTGACTGACGTCAGTAGCCCTAATAATACAGGTTATACAGTACCTGATATTTTCGCCATCAATTATGATGGGGATTTTTCCGAACAATACGATATTCACCCTTTGTTGGACACACCTACCCGGGATGCTATCAAGAAAATTATCGAAGAAGATTATCTAGACCATAATCGGATTTCTGCGAAGAAGCACAGTTACGAAATGAGGCTGAAATTGACTTCTGATATACCCATAAGATTTACTCCGCGTAGGCTCTCCTATTCCGACAAGAGAGAAGTGGACCGTATAGTTGACGAGTTGTTGTCGGAGGGTATAATAAGACCCAGTAACTCACCATATGCGTTTCCTATTGTTTTAAGAACTAAGAAATCTGGTGAGAAGCGTTTGTGCGTGGACTATCGTCCACTAAACAAAATTACAGTCTGTGATAGCTATCCGATTCCCCTCATTGATGATTGCTTGGAAAGATTGGAAGGGAAAAAATATTTTTCAGTGCTCGATATGAGGAATGGATTTCATCAGGTTAAAGTGGCATCCGATTCAGTTCAGTACACCTCATTTGTTACCCCTCATGGCCAGTTTGAGTACGTGAAAATGCCTTTCGGTCTTCGCAATGCACCGGCAGTGTTCCAACGATTTATTAACACGGTCCTTGCCCCGTTCATGAAGGAAGGTACCGTCATAGTTTATATGGATGATATTACATTGACGACCGATACCATCGAAGAGCATTTAGATTTATTAAGACGTGTATTGCGATGCTTAGCCGAATACCGACTGGAAGTCAAATTTAAAAAGTGTTCGTTCGGTTACACTCAAGTGGATTTGCTCGGGTTTTCAGTGTGTGCGAAAGGCATCAGACCAAACAACACGCATATTGAAGCTATAAATAGTTTACCCATGCCCCGCGACAGTAGACAGTAGTGTCCACACCAGTCTTGGCTCTATACAGCCCTGGTAGAGAGACTGAACTACATTGTGATGCAAGCTCAGACGGCTACGGTGGGATCCTTTTCCAGAAGCAGAACGATGGAAAATTTCATCCAACAGCTTATTTTTCACATCGCACAACACCGGCTGAATCACGATATCATAGTTTTGAGTTGGAAACTCTTGCTATAATATATTCACTACGAAAATTTCGTATATATTTAGAGAGCATTCCGTTCCGAGTTATAACGGATTGCAATTCGGTGGCTATGACATTGAATAGGAAGAACATTAATCATAGAATAGCTCGATGGGCGTTGGAGCTTGAAAATTATCATTACACCATTCAGCATCGCAGTAGTAAACTAATGAACCACGTCGACGCTCTGAGTCGGCATCATCCTCAAGTTTCTATCCATGCCTTCAATAACTCTGATCAGTTAATTTTCGCCGTAAACCCAGATGACATTGTCTTTCAACTACAAATAACTCAAAATAGAGACAAGGACATCGTAAAGATCGGGGTCGAGGTGGATATCGATCCAGTTAAAAACTACTCTTTGGAAGATGGTCTCGTTTACCGGCAAACTCAGGATAATAAGATGCTACTATATGTTCCGCGAGAGATGAAATCGAGCGTAATCAGACAAGCTCTCGAGAAAATCTGTCATATGGGCGTTGCAAAATGTACTACTGGTTTCCGAACATGAAGGAAAAGGTTGAAGAGTACGTTCAGAAGGAGGTACATATTTGCGATAGTCGATGCTTTTACGAAATATGTCAAATTGTATGCAGTAAACACTACCAGTACAAAAGAGGTCTGTGCTTGCCTTGACAAGTATTTTGGATATTTCAGCCGTCCTCGTCGGATCATAAGTGATCGTGGAACTTGTTTCACCTCTGCCGAGTTTGGTTCTTATCTCCTGGATAACAATATTGATCATGTCAAAGTTGCCACTGCTTCTGCCCAGGCGAATGGACAAATTGAACGGGTTAACAGAGTCCTTAAGTCCATGCTAGCCAAGATATCTGAACCTATACAACATTCCGATTGGTATAAACTATTGACGAAGGTTGAGTACGCTATCAATAACTCTGTTCATTCGACTACTCGTTATACCCCTTCCTTTCTGTTATTTGGTACTAATCAACGGGGGCGTGAGGTATACGTGCTTTCAGAAATTTTAAAAGAAAAGGTCGAGAAGAGCGTCTCTCGTGATTTCTCGTCATACGGCAGGTAGCTTTTAACAATATCCAGGAATCACAGAAGAGGAATTTAGTTGCATTTGAAAGAGATCACAAACCTCCGGTGAGATATTCTGAAGGAGAGTTCGTTGTTATCCGTAACGTCGATACAACAGTTGGCACCAATAAAAAGTTAATTCCGAAATATAAAGGCCCATGTTGTGTCCACAAAGTCCTTCCCAATGATAGGTACGTTATTCGGGATATCGAAAACGGTCAGATTTCTCAGTTACCATACGACGGTATAGTAGAGGCTGCCCGATTGAAACGGTGGACCGACTGGCGTGATGTAAATGAGGTTAGTTCAGAGGGTGAAGCTGCACATTATGAATGACAAAGCTGTACAATAAGAATTGCAACACCATTAGGGTAAGACACTTTGTTATACTTGTACCTTACTAACCCCGAGTAGATCGCGGGTATTCGATCTAACACATACTAACAAATTGATAGAAGTTATTTGAATGTATAAGATAGTGAGCTAAGTGTGGGTCAATGATCGAGGAGATCAAAGGTTCCAAACTGGCTACACTGAAACACAAACAGTGAGGTCGAGGCGTTACGTCTGTTGTAATTTTTCCCTTTATCCCAGCCCTGAACGTGAGTGTGTGTAAGTGATAAGTGTGTACAGGATTGAGAATGGTTAACGGTAGAACAGAAACCCCAGCATAGTCTTTTGTAAACCAGTATCGCGAACGGTCGATATAATCGATAATAAAAGAGAAAAATTGTTACATCAGAAAACCACGTGTTTTGGATTTTAATTTCTACAATATTATGTTTGTTAATCGCAAATTCGGATATTTTTTCTGTGATTCAATTATTCGGAAAGATTTTTTTTAACATTCCGGATAATCGTCGGACTTGATTATATAAAAAAAATTTTTTTTGATTAATAATCAATGTTTCAAAAAAAGATAGAAAGCGAAGATGCTTCCACGTGTTTGTTTCTCCCCAATCACCCAAGTTCCCCACACTGAGTGACGCTATAAAAGGACATTCCGTGTTGAGAGAAGATCATCATTCATAATCATTCTCTGCTAGCTTATTGAGCAGTACAGTAGTTTATTTTCGCTCCGTTCGCTTTGTTCCTTCGTTCGTAAGTTTGTGTGTTCGCGTTGGAAACCGACGCTACGGTGAACTCTAATATGGGTAAATTAAAACCAGTTCCAGTACGGATAACGGCCTCGGTCTGACAATACGCCTGATCCCGCGGCTAAAAAGCTTTTGGCCAACAACAGATTCGCTGTCCTGGAAAACGCCACGGATCCCGAAGTAGTGAAGAAGGAGAAAATCCCGCCTTTCTATGTGAAAGGCTTCCCGGAAGGCCTACGTGAAGCAACAGTGTTTTATATCGACAAAGGACTGAAATGCACCATCCGAATGTGCACTAAGGGATACAAACTGATGGTTTCGTCGTTACAATCCTTACAAGGCGGTACAAGTGATACTGCAGAAACACGAGGTGGAATATTTTTCCCATGATATCGAAGCAGAAAAACCCCTCAAGGTTACACCCTGTTGGAGGAACTAAAGGCAAAAGGACTCAAACCAATCCAGATCCTCAAGATGACGCGGCACAACAAAACTCGGAAGTACCGTGATCAATTATAACTCGTAAACCTGTAGAAAAATTCAACGTGCCTGGCGGACCTGCAGTCCATCCGAGCGCTTTTTCACATCATCGTAGCCTGGGAGTGCTACTAACCAGTGCATCGTGACGTCACTCAATGCTCTAACTGCCTCCTATTTGGACACGGGACTAAAAATTGCCATATGGCGTACCGTTGCATCAAGTGTGGCCAAACGCACGCCCCCGATGCCTGCCAGCTGTTGGACACCGCCGATCCGGTGTGCGCCAACTGTGGGGCTGCCCACAAAGCAACCAGTAGAACGTGCCCGGAACGCGCAGAGTTCATCGAGATTCGTAAGCGGACTTCCACCAGCAATCAACCAAGTCGCCGCAAGGTGCCCCCAAATAACACAAAGGAGTTCCTTGCCATTGGCTCCCGGCACCCCAACCTTTGCTCGCCCCGCTATCGCTGAATCCAACCACCAAACCAGTTATGAGTTTCTCCCAAGCTGCAACTGGCACAACTGACAACGAACCCATGCTCACCATGGAGCAATACGTTTCATTGGTCGTGGAATGCATCAACACTTTTCGTACTTGCAAAAGTAGAGCCGATCAACTGCAATCTGCGGTGATGATCGCTTCCGAATATGGACCGTGAAATCATCAAGATTGCTAACTGGAACGTTTGCTCCATCAGGAACAAGAATTACGAGCTTGTTGACTTCCTCAACGTACACAAATAAGACATAGCTATCATCGCGGAGACGCATCTCAAACCTGAGGTGAACATCTTCCTTCCCGATTTCCGATTTGTACGGCTGAATCGAGCATATTCTTCTGGAGGAGGTGTGGCTGTTGCTCTTCGGCGAGAAATAAGCTGTCATCTGCTACCGAGTCTTCAACTTAAGGTCATCGAGGCCGTGGGATTGGAAGCAACCACTGGAGTCGGTCCCATTACCATCATCGCAGCCTACTGTCCCAAGCAAGTCAACGTAAGGGACGAGTCGGCAACGAACCTAAGAAGCGACATAATCAAGCTGACTCGGAGGCAGGGGCAGTTCATCATTGGGGGTGACCTCAACGCAAAACACCAAGCCTGGAGCAACAGTCGACGCAACCAAAACGGACTGATCCTCTTCAACGACCTAAAAGTAGGCTACTACAACTCAGATCCTAAGGCGGAACAAGTCCGTTAGTAAAACATCTGCCATGGCATTGTTGGACATCGAAAAGGCGTTCGATAATGTCTGGCATGATGTCCTGGTGTTCAAGCTGCAGTGATTCAACTTCACGATCTTCCTCGTAAAGACCATCAAAAATTATCTGTCGAACAGATCATTCCAGGTCTTCCTCAACAATACTCCCTCTGATACGTTTAACGTAGATGCTGGGGTTCCACAGGGTATCCTTCTTGGTCCCATCCTGTTCAACATATTTACCTCAGATGCTCCTCCCCTTCCGGGTGGTGGTACCCTGTCTATGTTGACAGACGACACTGCCATTATCTACAAAGGTCGAGTGATTACAGCCTTGACGCGTAGGCTACAAGAGGGTCTGTATGTTCTGTCCGACTATTTCAACAGCTGGAAGATCTGCATTAATGCAGCTAAGACCCAGGCTATTATATTCCCGCATTCTCGACTCGACTTGTTCCGCCTGCCAATGTGAGAATCCATCTCAATAACACTCCCATCGAATGGTCAAGTGAGGTGGTTTATCTTAATCTCTCCCTGGACCAAAAGCTTCTATTTCGTTCACACGTAGAGAAAACTGGTACCAAGTGCAACATACTGACCAAATCCCTCTATCCTCTCATTAATAGGAAATCCACCCTTTCCTTCACCAACAAGCTTACCAGTCCTGCGCCAGGTCACCTCACCAGATCATTCGCGAGCTGGTACCTTAGTCTTAAGTTAATTAGTCGTAGTTAAGTAGGTTATAAAAATTTATTTTTCAATCAAAAACAAGTCCAATAAAGGATGAACTGTAAAATGCTACACAAATAATGTAAATCTATAGAATTAAGTAACCAGCAAACCTCAAAACAAAGATGCAGAGCCTAGAAAGGCTAAACAATTATTATGTAAACCATATGTAACCATATAAAAATATAAATAAATATACTTTGAGTAAAAAAAAGAGAGAGAGAGAGAGAAGATCATTCCCTGGTCGACCGACAAGGCGGACAGTTCGGCTTCCCTTCGATCTGAGTTGGACCCCACCAGTGGTAATCTTATTCAGATATCGTTTTTGGATTACTGCCCGAAATTGGACGTGGACGGCACTGGGGACCATTGGAAGACTTGGAAGCCGTTTGGGTGCTGCCGATAGTGTAGGTATAGTGTGTCGTATATCAAGCGTGTGTGTCTGAGTAGCATGTGGGTGTGTGAATAGCGTGTGTGTGTATGTGTGAATAGCGTGTGTGTATGTGTGAGTGGCGTGTGCGTGTATATGTGAATAGCGTGTAAGTAACGTGTGTGTATGTGTAAGTAACGTGTATGTGGATGTGTAAGTAACGTATGTGTATGTGTAAGTAACGTGTGTGTATGTGTAAGTAACGTGTGTGTGTATGTGTAAGTAACGTGTGTGTGTGTGTGTGTGTATATGCGTGCGTGTGCGTGTGTGTGTGTGTATCTGTGTGTTTGTGTGTATCTGTGTGTTTGTGTGTGTGTCTGTGTTTGTGTTTGTGAGTAGTGTGTGTGTGTGAGTAGTGTGTGTGTGAGAGTAGTGTATGTGTGAGTAGTGTGTGTGTGTGTGTGTGTGTGTGTGAGTAGTGTGTGTGTGTGAGTAGTGTGTATGTGTGTGTGAGAAGTGTGTGTGTGTGAGAAGTGTGTGTGTGAGTAGTGTGTGAGTAGAGTGTGTGTGTGAGTGTGTGAGTAGTGAGTTTAAGCAAAAAATCACAGGAAGGTTGTATGCAAAGCCACGACCGCAAGGTTGAAGTAGAATACTTTTGCAAGAAAGATAACCCCGTTACTTGCGTGTCAGTCATTTTTTCTAGTAAATAAACGTTGACCGTTCATTGGCAGTATTGTAATTTCTCTTTGTTTGATATTTTGAATGAAGTTTATTGAATATTTTTAAAATTTTGCGCAAATGAGAAGTTGAAGTGCTGCCAAATTTCAATATGCACATTTAATACGACATCATTAAACGGGAACGGAACAAAAGCTACAGTTATGCAGAACGCGAATGGCAGCGCTATGCGATTCGCCTTACCGTGATGAAATGTACAGCTCTTTTTACGACGAAGTAGAGCTATACATTTCAACACATTTCGTCTTGCCGAATCACATCGCGCCGACATTTGCGTTCTGCATAACCGTAGCCAACCACTAAGCGACGCAAACGTAGTCAGAGTATGCATGTGGATTAAGATAATTAACTTTGGATTATAGCGCAAAACGAGAAAATATAAACTCTTCAAATATTTATTTGTGTTCTTCAAATTTCAGTTGTTCAATTTAATATCTGATGAAATCTTTGTTAAATATCTGATGAAGCCTCTTATATAGGCCAAATAATGGGAAAGCAATCGTATAACGACCAATCAGAGGTCGAATTTTGTGTTTTGACAAGGCTTAAGAATTTTCAATAGTACAATAGTACGAATAATAAAATTGCAATTTCCTGCATTTGGTAGGAATCTTAGAAGATTTTCTAATCGATTGCTGCAATAACGAAGGAAATCCATCGAAAACTAACCGATTTATTAGCATTTGAAATTGGACATATTTTTCACTTTTTTCGGTTTTAGATTTTCATTTCACATCCCTATGTAGCCGAACTTCCTGAGAGAAGTATTCTACTTCAAAATGCACTCGTAGTCTCTTACCCGAGAATAATAAAACACTTCCAAGAAATGTTGCACTAGTAAAAAGACAATTTCCACGTGTTGTAATGTGCTGGAGCACGAAATCTATGTCTGTGATAGGGAACCTTCACGTTCACGAGGCATGACTGGAGAAACGCGTCTAATAATGCGGTAAAATTTTTAATGTCTTTTTGTGCAAATTATTGTACTCAGACAAAAACCTGTTTTGCATTGGATGAATTTTTAGTGAATAAACGTTAACCGTTTGTTATTCAAAGTAGGTCATGCTGATCGCAGCCTTTACGCTGCCCCTGCAGTGGGGGGTTTACTAAATAAAGTGAAAATTAGACAACTACAACAGAATTTGATTGCATCCCGCACAGAATGTCTGCTTGTGTTGATGCCAGAAAATTATTAACCTTCAATTATTTTTCTATTTGCCTTGAAAAAAGCATGTTGCGGTTCAAAATCGGTTGCTAATTACAACCTTTGAGCTGCCCTAACATTGGGGGAATTAAGATACACGGACAACATGCACTGTGGAAGCTATTTCACTTTCAGTAAATTAGACGGGTGCGACAAATTTAAATTGCTAGGATGCAACACAGAATGCTTGCTTGCGTTGATAAAAATTATTAACTTTCAATGACTTGTTTATTTGCCTTCAAAAAGGCATTTTGATTTCCGAAACTGGATTTCCTGATGACAATCATCATGCTGCCCGAACACGGGGGGAATAATGGCTGTCTGGCGACACACGCTGAGAAAAACCGCGCTGCTCCTGAGACGTGGTGACCAACCACAGGGCTAGTGCTGCTGCTGAGGAAGGACGACTGCCGTTGTCGCTGTCTGATGCTACGCTATGCATAGCCATGCCACAGTTGTGGCCGCTATACGCTGGCCTAACTGCTGAACAACTGCAACACTATCCGTAGCCATGCCACAGTTGTGGCCGCCATTGGTATCCACTGTACCTGCATCTGCTGGCCCTGCTGCTATCGATGGTGAGATCCGCTGGAACTGCTACGCTTATCCACAGCCATGCCACAGTTGTGGCCGCTTTTCGCTATCGATGGTACCCACTGCTCGCTCCCGCTGCTGCTAAGGGGGGACTGCTGTCGTCGCTGTTCAGAACTATTATGAGCGGCTCTGGCTGAAACAGGCTCTTATATAGGCCAAATAGCATGTTTTCAATTGCAAGGTATATGATTCTGTCGACCGTGCTTGGGAAGCAAGCATATAACGACCAATCAGGGGTCGAAATTTTCGTTTTGACAAGGCTTGACTATTTTCAATAGTACAATAGTGTGAATAATAAAATTACAATTATCTTATTTTGGGAAGAATCTTAGAAGATTTTCCAATCTATTGCTGCAAGAACGAAGGAAATCCATCGAATACTAACCGATTCATTAGCATTTGAAATTGGACATGTTTTTCACTTCTTTCGGTTTTAGATTTTCATTTCACATCCCTATGTAGCCGAACTTCCTGAGAGAAGTATTCTACTTCAAAATGATGAGAAATTATCTGGAACTGTTATGCATTTATGGGCAGTTCATGTGGGTATTGGTATTTGTATGCTGTGGTTTATGACAGGTGTATGTGGTTTTTTTGTGAAATGTTCATGGATTATTGTGTATGGTATTTTGGTACGTTTGGTGTGTGTTATATACTATGGCTATGGCAGAATTTTTTTAAGTAAACGTTTTTTTGGAGAGAAAGCAGTTTAAAACCGTTATGTGCTCGACAAAAAAGTACTTTTACGCGTCACACGGAGTACCCAAATTGAAATTCTTATCAGTTTTTCAGTTCTCCTCCTATTTCAATTGTTTTAGCACCAAAAGATTCAGAAGCTCATCTATTTTCAAATAAGCGTTAGTGGTGTCCCGTAAGAATTTTCTTATTCAAATTACAGAATTACAGCGTTAGAGACCTATCTTCGAGGGTCGCATCATTCGAAATCGAAGATACTGAGAGATTCTATTCGCGAAGAAATATTGAGAGAATGGACCGATTCAACCGTCAGCCTTAGTTCTAAATTTTATGATTCGCATTGTTTGATCAATGTTGTTGTCCGGTTTCATTTCGGACCTAACTGGAACATAGCTGTCCGGGCCAGGTAATGGACTGGGTTATGCTTCCGAGGTGTGGAAAAGTCCTGCCAAAATAATTGAACTGAACATAAACATGAATCACAAGAAGCACACTGCAGGGAGTTTGGATACTGGCTGAAAGTTTAATATTTGAAATAACTTGTCTTGTGTGTCATTTTTTGCCCACGATTTGTTCAATCCAAGGAATCAAAAAGTGAGAAATTAAAACTTCTGGAAAAACTGGTCAAATTTTGCAGCAAAACTTGTTTTGCATTGTTCTTATATTATCAAACATATTAAACTGTGATTGGTTCTTTCATTAAAATGACACATTTTTTTAAAAAAAAACTGACATTTTCACTCCCAGACGCTGGACCGGACATCCGAAACGGAAGTATGCGGATCGTCAGTTTCAACTTCGCCGCGAATCAGGCGGGCTCATCAAAAGATTGAGTAATTTAAATTTTTTGAGTTCGGCCGTTTTGATTGATCGAACTTGAACACGGTTCTTTTGAGATTTAATGGCATTATGAAATGCCAGGTGCAATTGTTCTTAACAAACAAAAATTGACTGATATCGGTAAAACAAAAAAAAAAACTGGAGACTATTCAATAATGCTTATTTCTTATATTTCAGATTTTTCTTTTGGTTTTTTGTGCCTAGTAACAATCAAATATATGAGAAATTGCGTGGTGGGGCAATGCAAACGCGGGGGGGTAAGCCCCCCGGTAGCTACGGGCCTGCCCACCATAGTCCCACGGCAAGCCTACGTTTGTGCACTCAAGCACATACCCTTTAACTTTTTTTTGTAAGATTTGGACCACTGCGACCATTACTTTGATCTTTTGTGGTATGATCTATACGTAGATAATACGACCTCTTGGAAGGTATTGACACGGGTAACGGCCGAAGTTTATGTAAATCCGTTTTTTTTCGGGTAGATTGGTGAGTAGAAAATCCGACAATCAATTTTTTCATGTAGACAATTTGTTACTTTTTCGGGGCCCGAAATATTACTATCATTCACAATCAACATTATCAATTACATTACGAAAACCGGCGCAAGAACAGGGATAGCAACAAAGTATCGGAAGTGACGTCGTTTTCTTTGGCGCAAAAGAAAATATTCCTATTAAATTAAAAATTTGGCAACATGCATGCAAGCCCGATAGTTAGATATAATGCGTATGAGCATAAAAATACAATACAACTTTCATAATATATTTGCAAATTACCAAAGCAATCATTATTCATTTTATCGTTCCGGACGTGTTTCGTGACGAAAATTTAGCATAATTATTAAAAATTAACCGGGGAGTAAATATTTTGAAAGCTAGAGAATTCACAAAACACGAACAGTGTCGAGCAGGCACAATAAAATTCCTTTATTTCGTTAATCAATGTAGACCGCAATTCTAATGCATACGTTAATCTTAAGCTATTGAGTAATGCGCTTTTCAATGCGTATCGGGACATGGTAACGTCTATAATCTCGCAGTGTTTGTTGTAGGCGTTCATGATGCTGTTAATTGGTCCATGTTTGGCATACAGTGACCGGTAGGGTAACGGGGGTATTTTGGCCCAAATGCATATTTTGGCCCACCCGTTAACATTTTACGCATTTTATCTGAAAATTTCAATGAATATAAGAAAACTATGCATGCATCATTGAAATAACACACCTTAGCATCATACTACACTATAATTTTCGGCAACCTAAAGTCAAGAGGAAGTGGTAATATACAAGTTGTAAGTTTGAGTTGCCTCACACTGCCCAGCTGGCTCACCTGACGTTCTCAGGGTCGTAGCGTGTTCGGGGGGGACTCAGTACTATGCGATGAAACCGTTCTCAATCAGGCAAAGCGGACCAACGAAAGATTAGCGGATAAGGGATTGGCTCTAATTTAATATTAAAGAGAAAAGTTCATTTTACTTCTTTATTCTGGACTTAAGTTTTCATGATGCGGTACCGTTCACGACGCGTTGGGGCCCATCGACGACATGCAGGGGAGGAGGGAGAGAGGTACGTACCTTGACCGATCAACGGTCAACCAATGATGGCGGCGCTTCCACGTTCCGCCGATATCTCGCCGTTTTCCTTCTGGGGACGTCTCGACGATCGCTATCCCGCTGAACTGGCTCGTTCAGATGTTTTCCTGGTCGGGGTGGCGAAGAGAAGTTGACGGCGGTTTCCGCCTGGTAATACGCACGGAACACATCCGAGTTCTCCACGTTTTGTCCTCTTCCACGATGCAATCCGGTCCACTTGGAGACAGCCGGCGCTATCGTCTTCTTCTGCTCGACAACTATACTTTTTTTTTTAGTTTTTCACTTTCAAATTTTCGCATGTGTCTTCTCTGATGGTTCGAACTCTAATGGTCCTCGTCTCCAACGTCTGTCATCTACTATCGACCTTCTCCCAATCCTTGATCTCCCTCTCTCTTCTTCTTCTCTCTCTTTTCCTTTACCCGGATGCAGCGATCTTGATGTCATATATTTTCTTGCTTCTTTCGGCACCTGGGTGGCGTTTTGTCAGGGTTGTTTTTGGTTAGCGGTTATTTTTATCGGTTAGGATATTTCTAGTGCGGACTATTTTGCCGTCTTTTTCCGTTGCGGTTTTTCCGGTACATTTCGCTTCTCGTATTTTTGTAACTGCCTGTAAGGTGTGGCCGCCTTCTGGGATTTCTGATGGCCTCTTGGGAACCACGTCAAAAGCCCCAACGTCTGGTCTGCACGTTCTGGGGTGGGCTCCAAAGGCCTCTTTTATTCCCAGATTGTCAACCGGCGGGAAATCCACGGGCTTACAAGCGGCAACAATACACAACATTTTTTTTTTCTCGCAAATTATCGACGCCTAATTATGGAGTAAACTATGATGTTTATGTTAGTATGTTTAGTATAACTTAAAGCTATGTTAAACAAAAATTACAATAATTGGAAAACAAAATAAATTAACAGCTAACAACAATAATAATGAGTCAACCAAAAACAAAACAAATATTAACAACTTACATACTACAAATTAAACAAATCCTTAATTGGGCCGATCGCCTTTTTTTTTTATTCTCGCTTATTTTCCGTCGGTCTATTTCCGCCACTGTTGTGGCCAATTACCGACGCCCAGGGAGGCGACTCCACACCCAGGTCCCTAACTCACGACCCGTTTATTAACGGACCGGCGCCAACGGCTTTACTTCCTCATGCGATGGAAGGCGTGATCCCAGGGATTTTTCGCCTCAGAAAATCTCCCGGTGTCGGCTAGGATTGAATCTAGACCAGTTTGGGTTGGTTGTGAGTGGATCACGCCACCTCACAACCATCGACACCTATGTCGGCGGTGGGATTCGAACCCAGGCGTCGAGCGTGGTTGGCGGAGACGTTACCAACCACACTAGGCCCCCGCTTCAAGGGCCGATCGCCTTGAAAGCGATCGGTAACAATCTTCCCCGAGTCGGGGTAGAAAAATTATGCATATAATTTTTCGTCTCTGTCTCAACAATCTCTGCATATATGCTCCTCTCTGTCTAGTTAACGTTGCACGACTGGACCTTCCTTTACTTTTATTACCTGTTACCCACTTCATAACCGTTCGTGTCCGCGTAATGTTTTGCCTCTTCTTGTGATCATGCTTCTACCTCTCCTAATTTTCCGAACTACTTCTTCTTACCATTCTTTGTGGCTTTTTATTTTTCCACGGGAAAACATTCTAATTTACTCCCATTCCATTTTCGTACTCCTTTGTTTTATACAAAGAAAAAACCTAATTCTACTATTTCTCCATTCATTTTTATTCTTTCATACATCCCATTCAATTGACGCGTCTTTAATTTTCAAACATTCTCCCCCGTTTCATTCATGTCCATTCGCTCATTCTAATTCTATTTATTCTAGCTTCTGTGACTATAGCATTTCTTGTCACTAGAAGGGTATTCTCCTTCCCACAAGGCTCTTTCTTTCCGCCTTGCTCTTTCCTGGTTTCATCCTGGTTTCATGGTAACCTAGTTGCCTGATTAATCATTTTCGGGGTCATAAGGCTTCAACGTTGACGTTCGTCAACTCCACGCTATTTTCAGGGTTACCTTCTTTTATCAGAAGTCCTGCTACTGACCTTCATCGTCGATAAGACTCTGGTCTCCAGCGAAAATGTTTATTTCTAGCAACCTAGGTCACCCATTAACTCCAGCCATAAATTTTAGTTTATCGTCCTCGAAAATACCTAACATCAACCGATTCAAACCCTAGTTTCGAACGGAGAGCAGTTATAAATTCTACTGACGTGCCCCTCCACTTTCGAATTTCATAACGAGATGCGAGCCGCTTTTTCCAGCGGTGACACTGCAGTTGTCAATTCGGATCTCGTTTTTTGACAGTAAATTCATCGTGGTTCACATTTCGTGAGACAACAACGAGTGCACAGTTTTCTTTAATTTTATTTTACTATTTGGAAATCTTCCCAAACGGAGCGGTGGACTAAATCTAACGAAGATTAAAATGGAGCGGATCGAACTCGTGGTATCGAGAAGGAACAACTGGTTATGTTGTGATTGCAAAGCAGCATTATTGGGTAAGGTTTAGTCGTCGGACTTCAACCTCTGACAGATTGCATTTTTTTTGTTTATTTTTTTTTGTTTTTAGATCAACTACAATCCGTGTGCAACGAACTGCAGTGAAGCATATAAAAATTGTATTATTCCGCAATGATGTACAAGACAACATAACAGCAAATACACTAACTGGGCTTGAGGTGGGCAGCTGGCCACACACCCAGATTTTTACCCTGCAGATCTTCCAACTGGTATGACGAAGATCCTATTTTCGATCGGACTCTTGCGGGAAGATACATAGGACCATATTTAGCATTATATCCTGCGGCTGCGTTCGACTGTTTCATGTTGTCGCAAATTGTATCTTCGTCGTCCATCTTCATACGCCTTTTCAAAATTTTTCTGGACTAAATGGTAAAGCATTTCTTGCTTGGTTTTATCGCGTTCTTCGTCGGTGGGAGCATTCGTTGTTGCGACCAATCGGTGTTCGGTTCCTCTATCGAACGACTCGTGCCCATGCACTATGAAGAACGGTGTTAGTTTAGTAGCGCTGTGTACGGAAGTGTTTAATATCTTTTCTATTTCCGCGATCTTGCTGTCCCAGAGTCTTTGATCTTCGCGTACGTAAGTTCTAATGGCAGCATTGACAGTTCGATTCACTCGCTCCACAGGGTTTGCCTGGGAGTGATATTTCGAACTTAGCCAATGTTGTACCTCGAACTGTTCTAGTAGACCTTTGAATTCTCGGGACAGAAAGACCGATGCGTTATCAGTGATTCTTGCTTGTGGTGTAGAAAGACGAAGAAACCAGTGATTTTTGAGGATTGTGCAGAGTGACTTGCTATCTACCCTTCGGACTGGTGTAAGCATCACCCATTTACTAAAGACGTCAAGGACAACCAAAAGATGTTGGTGCCCACTTTTGCTTCTAGGCAAGGACCCAACGTAATCGACGGCAATAACTTGCCGAGGATGCGTGGTAACCCTTTGCTCACCCATGGGTGGCACTACTGGCACATGCGCTGCTTTGGTTTCCTTACAGGTATCACAGTTTTGGACGTAAAGTTTAACATCTCGGGACATTTTAGGCCAATAGTAACGCCGTCTAACTCTGGCTAGCGTTTTCTCGAAACCTAAGTGCATGGCATTGTCGTGGCAGTCTTTTGATATCGACTCACGCTTTTCAGGAGGGACTACCAATTTCCATTCGAATTTATAATCGTACGGGTGGTTCGGTACGGAAATAAATTTGTGTAGGGCGCCATCCACAAATTTGTCAGGTTGACTGAGAACTTTTTGTTTCAGATCTTCGTACCACGACGTGGTCGAACGAGTTGACACCATCGCCACACAACGAGACAGTGCATCCGCTCCCACTTTGTCCTTTCCCTTTCGGTGGATAATGGTCATATCGTAGTGTTGCAGAGTTAAACTCCATCGACTACAACGTGATGAAACTTTCCATTTAGTGGTCAAAATGTGGGTGAGGGCGGAAGAATCCGTAGCAAGTGTAAAGTGCGAACCCTCGATATATCCCCGAAATGCTTCAATGGACAGAAGAGCAGCCAATGCTTCTTTCTCACAGGCGTGATAATTCTTCTGCGGCGTGGTAAGTTTGTGTGAGAAATAAGCTATGACTCTCTCCTGTCCAGCTTGTTCCTGGGTTAGTACCCCGGCCACAGCCACGTCACTAGCATCCGTTTGAATTGAAAATTCTTTTTCAAAATCAGGACTCACTAGGATGGGAGAAGTAATTAGCTTTTCTTTAATTGTGCAGAAAGCTTCCTCCGCCTGTTCATTCCACTCCATTATTTTTGCTTCGGTTTTTAGAAGATCAGTTAAAGCAGCTGTCGTGCCACTGAAATCATCTATAAACCGCCGATAGTAGTTGGCCATTCCTAGGAATCTCCGCAATTTTGTGACGGTGGTCGGTCGTTCGTACTCCACAATGGCTCGTACTTTTTCTGGGTTTGCTCGCAACCCTTCGGTTGTAAGCAAATATCCTAGGAATGGCAACTCGCTCACACCAAACTTGGACTTATCTAAGTTTATTGTTAGATTAGCTGATATCAATCGACGAGCAACTTCTCTCAATAGCCGAAGATGTTCCGAAAAAGAATTGCTGACAACAATCAAGTCATCCAGATAGACAAAGACATTTGGTTCCAATTCACCGTGGCCTAAAACCTGGTCCATCAGCCGAGACAGAGTAGCCGGGCTGTTGGCTAAGCCGAATGGTAACCGGGTGAATTGGAACATGCCTTTTCCCTGGATGCTGAAAGCTGTATATCGTCTCGATCGTTTTTCTAAGGGGATTTGTAGGAATGCTTCGGAAAGATCTATAGTACTCAAGTACTTGGCTTTTGGTTATTGTCCCAAAATACGACCTGGATGCGGCGAAGGATAGGCGTCTCTCACCGTTCGCTCATTCAATTTGCGCGCATCCAAGCAAAGTCTGACTTTACCCGAAGGCCTAATTACTGGTACTACATTCAGAGACCAGTCTGAATTGGCTCTTTCGATGATTCCTACCCGAAGCAAACGATCGTGTTCTTCTGTTACTTTCTCTCTTATTCTAGGGGACATGGTGTAGGGGTATTGGCAAGCTGGGGTCTTAGCTTTCCATTCACTTGAAATCTCTATAGTGTGTTCGATTAGTGGAGTGACCGACAAGCAATCAGGGTTTGCTACTTTGAACAACTGTTTCACCTGTTCTAGAGATTGCATTTCTTTAGGTGATAGTGTTGTTTCAAGTTTCTGGCCCTCGGATTGTGCGTTTTCTATCTCCGTGAGAGCACACTGTTGTATCTGGGGATAAATGTTGAAGCGTGACCAAAAGGTCATACCTAGCAGGCATTCTATGATCAAATCCTCTACCACCAAGGTAGGTACTACTTTAGTCTTTCCATCAAATTTAAAGGGTAAGTAAATTTCTCCGATAATATTCAACCTGCTTCCATCAGCAGACCGAAGTTCTAATCTTTCTTTGAGCGATTTTATTTTACAGCGACCTAAGCGTTGTAATAAACTCTTGCTGATAAGCGTACGATTACTACCTGAATCTAACAAACCTTTAATTCTTAAATTGTTAATGTCTACCCACGCGTATGGTCGATTATCAAAACAGTCGGGAAGTGTAATCTCTAAAATCTGTGGTGTCTGATCGGAGAACATTTCCTGACCGACGGGGCTCCAGCACTTTGGCTCAGAGTCATAATTAGAAGTCGTTACGCGTTTTTCTCTGATGACCGGCGATTTTCGTTCATCGTCTGTCCGTTTTTTCGACAGTAGGGGCAATTTTGCGTATCGAACCCTTTAAAGCCGCATATGTAGCAAATTAAACCTTTTAGGGATGGACACTGTTCTATTTGATGACTGGGCAAGCGACAATTTAGACAGACATCTGGTCCTGGCGGATTGAAACCCGCGACAAGAAAGTCAATTGTCCTACGTGGCTTGAAAGGCCCTTCCTGCGGGTTTTCAGCGTTCAGAGCCTTCGGCGTGGTAGGTTTTCTTCCCATTTCACTTCGTTGTGTTTCCGATCGCAACACGCGACCGGTCGATTCGAATTTGGGGTTTGCTGGTTTTCTATTGTCATTGCGGTTTTGATTTTCGCGCGGTTTCCATTTTTCAGTTCTGTCGCTCGAAAGGTTAGTATGGTCAATCACGTTAGTGGACTATAGATTGCCGAAAACAGTATGATATAGTGAGAAATTTGAAGCATCAATTCAATTTCCAGCTTCAACCAGATCGGGAAGGGTTTGAATATCCTTCCAGAGTAAAGCCTTTTTATTGTCTACACGAAGATTTCGTTTAATAATTTCTAATTTCTCTTGGTCGCTCATTTGAGTAGTCATGGACCTTAACATTTTTTCAATGTCGAAGAAATAGTTCTGGAACGTTTCATGTTTTTGCTGGTATCTCTGATAGACACGAGACCTCATCATTGAATCGAGTTCAGGTTGTAACCTTCGGTTACATTGCGTGTGCTGGCTCCGCCACAATTGAAACTTCATCCAGACTTGCCCGGTTAAAATCCCCACCTCCCAGATCCTACCCTGGATTCAGAGCACATCTACATGAGTGATATCCCTCCAAGTCTGTCGTTTAACGTCTAGGACGGAGGGGTCTCCCATATAGGAAAGCTTGTCAATAGTATCACCATTACTACTTCAACAGGGTTGAGTGATATCCCTCCAAGTCTGTCGCGTCGCGTCTGGGACGGAGGGGTCACTCATAAGGGTTCGTTCACAGATGCATTGAGGAGACAACCTAGGTATTCGGATCCACAGGGTGGGTCAAAAGGAATGAGTGGCCTACTGAACAGTTCATTACGACTCGGGAGTGTTCGTGGCACTCCCGATTCGGAAATGACAGTTCACATATAAACGACGAGGCAATTCTAAGGGGGTTCTCTTTCGGCTAAAACAGCTAACGATTCAGAGGTGCGCGTATAAAGTTTTTTACCGTACTTAAGGTTTACGCTATGTGTGAAATACGGGGAGTTTTCGCAGTGATTAATTAGAAAATTGTACTATTAGGTGATTAAAATGTTTTAAAATTGTTATTGTCAAGTTGTTAAAATACTGAAGATGTCAAAAATGTGAATTTGTAAAAAAGACCTAACTGATGTCAAACTTACTATTATAGTGCTAAACGGTTTAAAAAGGTCAGAAGACAAGATTGACAGAAAAACTATACGTATATCTATTAAAACAAGGGAAAAAAGGTAAAGCAAATTATTTAGCTATTACGATTAGAAATTAAGGCGATTAAGAGTGACTTAGGGATCACTAGTTCTTACAACAAGATGGCTAATCTCCGTCGAATAGGTCCTCGAGGGGCCTTTTATTCTTGGTTCTAGCTCTACGCTTGAGGCGGTGCCATCCATTGTCAGAGGACAAAGAGTCTGAACCCGCCATTTTGTGGAACGCCAATCCCTCGCATATATATCTTCGAAGGTGCTGTCTGGACGCTATTGGCCCGGCACAATGATCGAGCACTGCCATTGAACGGAAAATCGTCCAACGCCACGATGTTCGGGACGCCGACTCGTGTTTAGTTATACGGATCCGGAGGAACAAGAACAGTAAACCAAGTAACTTAGGTTAAGAAACAACATGTCGGGACAGGGGAAATAAATTAGTTATGTAAGCTATTTATCTATTGTTTCAAAGCGCGATTTCCCTTGGTTTCACACCTGGTTTTTTATTTCGTTTCGACGTTTTCAAATTTAGTCGTCGCTTAGGTGTTTTACAAAAGTCTCTCAGTTTGTCGGAGTCGTGTGGCAGCATATTGGCCTGGTGGTTCACCCCTGTAAGTTGGTTTGTTTTCCGATGTGTTTTGTGTCGAATGAACTATAAAGTGGTGAATGAAGGCAAGCTGTGGGCTCGTTTCCAAACGTTGCATGACTCTTCCCTCACCCAACACCCACTGAGCAAGCAAGAGTTTATCAATTGGCGCCCAACATACAAAACCCACGAGAATTAACAGAGCTGCGTAAGAAAAAGGGGGAGGGTAAAATCAGATTCCTGATTACGCTTACTTCGTCCTCCAAACGAAGATTTTAATGATGGACATTGAATTTGATTTACAGTATAAGAACCTTTTGGTTCACCATTTGGAAAGAGAGGAAGTGGAATATGAATTAAAAATTCGGGGCATTGAGTTTACAGAGCAGGAAACACGTTCGACGATTGCGAGACGTCTGAAGGAGAGACTAAAAGTCGAGAAATGTAATAACAATGCGAATATAGATTTTGATCGGTTAGAAACGACGGTCGAAGAGGAGATTGCGATTGTAGACAGAAATCTTAAGCAAATTAAAGATTTTCTTTTACATAAAAAAAAATATGAAGGCGCGCGCGTTGGGTTGAAAACGCGGCTCGTACATTACTTTGCGCGTGTGAAACGATTAACGGATAATATGGATAGTGAGGAGGATCTCAACGATATCGACACGATTGAAACGTGTATTCGCGGAACGTACAATAATTTCTTTTCCATTTTTTCACCTGAGGGTCAGCATAAAATAGTGAATCAGATTAATCAATCCATGTCTAACACACAAATTAGTTCAGCAGATCCGAATAGCGGAAATAACGCGTCGGGGTCTAGCCATGATACAGATTTACCATTCGTAACGCCTGGGAGACAAGTGAGAAGACAATTACAATCGGTAGAAAATTCAGCTTTTGTCCAAAATCAGGGACCAAACCAGAATATGTTGCAATCCTTCATGCAGGCATGTGCATATCCGTGGATGTTCGGCCCACCACCTATGCAAATGTGGGCAGCACAGCGGATGTTACATTTTAATTCCGCAGAAAATTTAAATTCAAAACTCACTTCTTTGGGAGATCAGGGTGGTAGAAAGCAAAGTTCTCTCGAAGAAAATGTTATAGACGACGCTCCGCATAGAGATCGTAATGCTACACGCCCGCGTAACTTAGATGAAACAGATTCTAAATCGGGTTGGTCATCAGATAGGTCGCGCCGCGAAACAAAATATAAAAATCGTTTGCATCGATCGAGCAAAGGTAGGCCAGTATCCGACTGGAGATTAAGGTACGATGGCGCGGACAATGGCCAGTCGCTGATGAAATTTATTAAAGAAGTTGAGTTTTACGCGAAATCCGAGAAAATGTCTAACAAAGAACTATTTCGATCGGCAATTCACTTATTCGGTGGGCCCGCTAAAACCTGGTTTATGACAGGAGTGGAAAACGACGATTTCACTTCCTGGGATCAGTTAAAAAAAGAACTAAAGCGCGAATTTTTAAGTCCGGACCACGATCACTTTTGTGAGACACGTGCTATTAATCGGAAACAAGGCCCACGCGAAAGATTCCAAGATTATTACATGGACATGCAAACGCTTTTCAACTCCCTTACCAAACCTATAACCGAGCGGAAGAAGTTCGACATAGTGTACCGTAACATGCGCGCTGATTACAAAGGACACGTGATCTCGAAAGATATCGACAATCTCGCGGATCTCAAACATTTCGGTAGGCGTCTAGATGCTACTTATTGGTATAAATTTCAAACACCCGCGAACGATAGCAACTACCGCGGGAAAGCTGCCCAAGTGAACGAGGTTCACACCGGGACAAAACCTAAATCGTATCGTAAAACAGAAAATGAACCGCAAAAAACGCGTCATTATTACAACTCCAATTTACAGTCGCGTAGTTCGGATGAAGAAGTTAAAAGAAACGGAAATAATAGTATACCGAAAACAAACCAAACCGGATAAGAAGCTTTGCTTAATGCATACCAACCTCTTAAAGAGGGGTATTGTTTCAACTGCAGACTTAAGGGGCATCATGCCCGAGATTGTGAAAGACCGAAACATAAATATTGCATCAGATGTGGGTTTCCCAATGTGGATACGACCACATGCCCGTTCTGTGAAAAAAACGCGATCAAGACTGTCCCCGAGGGCCGACAAGTCGAGCGTTCGTAAAGACCCTCACTACCAAGGAGCAAATGGCTGCTTTACAATCTTTAGGATTTGATAAAGTATCCCCAAACGATTATTTTGATACCAATAATTTTGAACTGAATGAAGTTATAATTTATCCTGAAAGTGATAATAGGCCTTTCGTAGAAGTATCCGTTTTCGGTAACGTACTGGTGGGTCTTCTTGATAGTGGGGCCCATTTAAGTATACTGGGAATCGGGGCGCTGAAATTGCTTGGAAAGTTGGATTTACGTATATTTCCATCAGACATGTGCTTAAAAACTGCCAATGGACAGGATTTGGAAGTTAGAGGAACAGTGTACCTTCCAATCACTTTTAATGAGGAGACTAAGATTATTGAAACCTTAGTGGTCCCGTCGCTGAAAAGAAAATTGTTGTTAGGAATGAATTTTTGGAATAATTTCCATATTACCCCCACCGTTCAAAAAGCTAAAATCGAAAGCATAGAAAGCAACGAAGATGTAGAACCAGCTATTGATCACGAGGAAACTCGGCTTAGTAACCGACAAAAAGAACAACTTGAAAAAGTAAAAAAAAAATTTAAAATTGCAGATGAAGAGACGTTAGAAACTACGGACTGGATCAGTCATCGAATCGAACTGACCGAGGAAGCAAAAAAACTTCCACCAGTCCGTATTAATCCATTTCCGACCTCCCCGTCCAGGCAACAACAAATCAATGCTGAGCTAGACAAAATGTTAAAGTTTAAAATAATTGAAAAATCCTACAGCGACTGGGCACTGCGCCTTGTCCCAGTAGATAAACCGGACGATACAGTGCGCCTATGTTTAGATGCCCGTAAAATAAACGAACGCACTGTGCGAGATTCGTATCCTCTCCCACATGCGGATCGCATATTAAGCAGACTTGGAGGGTCCGAGTATATTACAACTATAGACTTGTCTAAAGCTTTCCTTCAGGTTCCTTTGCACCCTAGGTCTCGAAAATATACCGCTTTTTCCGTGTTAGGACGTGGCCTATATCAATTTACTAGAATGCCCTTTGGGCTGGTAAATAGTCCGGCTACGCTGTCACGATTGATGGACAGAGTGCTCGGCAGCGGTGAATTGGAACCTAAGGTATTTGTGTATCTGGACGATATCATTATTGTCAGCGACACCTTCGAAGAACATTTGGCGCTGCTTGAAGAAGTGGCCGCTAGACTCAAAGCCGCCAACCTGTCTATTAATATTTCTAAATCGCGGTTTGGCGTGACTAAAGTACCTTACCTGGGGTATATTCTAGGACGTGGGGGTCTTCGACCAAATCCAGATCGGGTATCCGCCATCGTCAATTATGAGCGACCAAAATCCCTACGAGCATTAAGGAGGTTTCTAGGGATGTGTAACTACTATAGGAGGTTTTTGGCTAACTATAGTGAAGTTACACAGCCATTAACAGACTTACTACGGAATAAGCCTAAAACGATTCACTGGAATGAACGGGCCGAAGCCTCCTTTATCAATATTAAAACCCACTTGATAAGCGCTCCCATACTTACTAATCCGAATTTCAAACTACCTTTTGCGATTCACTGCGATGCCAGCGACGTCGCAATTGCCTCGATTCTGACACAAAGTCACGATGGGGTAGAAAAACCGGTTGCCTACTTTTCACAAAAGTTATCGACTACTCAGCAACGATATTGTGCAACGGAGAAGGAAGGACTAGCAGTTCTTAAATCCATAGAAAAATTTAGATGTTACGTCGAAGGTACTAAATTCACGGTCTACACTGATGCCTCGGCCCTAACTTATATTATGCGCAGTAGCTGGCGTACATCATCTCGGTTATGCCGATGGAGTATTGATCTCCAACGGCATGATATGACAATTTTACACCGGAAAGGTTCTGAAAATATAGTGGCAGATGCCTTATCACGTTCTGTGGAAGCAATGGAGGCTACTACTGGCTGGTACGCTGACATGGTCAAGAAAGTAAATACTTACCCTGAAAAATATAAAGATTATAGAATCGAAAACTCTACTCTTAAAAAAATCAGTTCCGCTCCAAGCGACTCATTAGATTATCACTTTACCTGGAAAACCTGTGTACCAGAACAAATGATAGAAAAAATTCTTGTTGAAGAACACGACGACAGTCTACATTTGGGGATGGAGAAAACCTTAGCAAAAATTAAAAGAAAATATTTTTGGCCTAAAATGGGAACACATGTAAGAGAATACATTGCTCGCTGCTCCTTGTGCCGCAAAATAAAACCTGCTAATCGTTCTCAAACTCCAGAACCAGGCAACCAACGAATTACCACCAAGCCCTTTCAAATCATCGCGATAGATTTTATTCAGTCACTTCCTAGGAGCAAAACTGGACATGCACACTTGCTTGCGATTATGGATTTATTTTCAAAGTGGTGCTTATTGGTCCCCGTAAAACGGATCAATGTATCCCAGGTGGTTAACATTTTGGAAGAAAGTTGGTTTCGACGATATTCAGTCCCAGAGTTCCTGATCTCGGACAATGCTACGACTTTCCTCTCCAAAGAGTTCAAGGCTCTACTAACAAAGTATGGTGTACAACACTGGACCAATTCTCGACACCATAGTCAAGCCAACCCTGTGGAACGGTTGAACCGTACTATAAACTCATGCATAAGGTCCTACGTGACACAGGATCAAAAGCTATGGGACACACGGGTATCGCAAATTGAATTTTGCCTAAATAGCACCCCGCACTCTGCTACGGGATTTTCTCCATACAGGATCCTTTTCGGACATGAAATAATAGAAAAGGGGGACGAACACCGGGTAGATCGGGACATGGAAGAGATTGCAGATGACGAGAGGGTAAGGAGAAAGGGGCAGGTGGATGAAAAAATTTACTCTATGGTAATGAAAAATTTGAGGAAAGCACACGAGAAAAATATTAAAAATTATCACCTGCGTTCAAAACAAGCCGCCCCTATTTACTCGGTGGGGCAAAAAGTTTGGCGCAGAAATTTTCGTCAATCTTCCGCGATGGACAATTATAACTCCAAGCTCGATGCATTATATGTCCCTTGCGTCATTCGGGCTCGGGTAGGAACTAGCTCATATGAGCTCGCAAATGAAGAAGGGAAGCCTATCGGCGTCTTTTCGGCAGCCGACCTGAAACCGGAGAGATAAAATAAAATTTGTGACTACTTTCTTGATTGTAATTGTCCATACTTATCGTAGCCAAAATTTATTTATGCGATTCACGTCTTGTTTTGATTGCATGATGGCTGTAATGATGGAAATACTTTGTTGCGGGAGTTCATCTATATATATATTTTGTTTAACTTAACCTGTTGTAGCAGTCAAAAAGCGATCTCTTAGTGGGCGTTAAATTCGGAAAAATCCAGAGGCCCTTGATAGGCGCGAAAACTACTTTTTTTCCCGTACATAATTGTTCGTGATAGTTGAACGAGAGGGTCTAAGATGCTGACAGTCGGTAATTGAAACTGGATCACTCGCGAGGCGAGATATGCGTTTGACAGTTAAAGCATTAGTGTTAGTGGAGGTGAGTTCTTTCGCTTCTCCGGTTGAAGAAGGGAAGTGAGCTTACAAACACAACGGCACCGATAGGCAGCAAAGGGAGACGAGAATAGTTTGTAACGCAAATTGTTTCTCAGTGTCAAGATAGGGGACTAATGAACTGGCGGAAATCAGGTTAGGAGATTTTTAGGCAACTACGAGAGGGGATACGATGGGGTATTGTAACCTTCGGTTACATTGCGTGTGCTGGCTCCGCCACAATTGAAACTTCATCCAGACTTGCCCGGTTAAAATCCCCACCTCCCAGATCCTACCCTGGATTCAGAGCACATCTACATGAGTGATATCCCTCCAAGTCTGTCGTTTAACGTCTAGGACGGAGGGGTCTCCCATATAGGAAAGCTTGTCAATAGTATCACCATTACTACTTCAACAGGGTTGAGTGATATCCCTCCAAGTCTGTCGCGTCGCGTCTGGGACGGAGGGGTCACTCATAAGGGTTCGTTCACAGATGCATTGAGGAGACAACCTAGGTATTCGGATCCACAGGGTGGGTCAAAAGGAATGAGTGGCCTACTGAACAGTTCATTACGACTCGGGAGTGTTCGTGGCACTCCCGATTCGGAAATGACAGTTCACATATAAACGACGAGGCAATTCTAAGGGGGTTCTCTTTCGGCTAAAACAGCTAACGATTCAGAGGTGCGCGTATAAAGTTTTTTACCGTACTTAAGGTTTACGCTATGTGTGAAATACGGGGAGTTTTCGCAGTGATTAATTAGAAAATTGTACTATTAGGTGATTAAAATGTTTTAAAATTGTTATTGTCAAGTTGTTAAAATACTGAAGATGTCAAAAATGTGAATTTGTAAAAAAGACCTAACTGATGTCAAACTTACTATTATAGTGCTAAACGGTTTAAAAAGGTCAGAAGACAAGATTGACAGAAAAACTATAC
This sequence comes from Wyeomyia smithii, assembly GCF_029784165.1. Taxonomy (NCBI): domain Eukaryota; kingdom Metazoa; phylum Arthropoda; class Insecta; order Diptera; family Culicidae; genus Wyeomyia; species Wyeomyia smithii. The sequence goes on along the minus strand of NC_073695.1, from coordinate 125,624,371 downwards.
GTATATCTATTAAAACAAGGGAAAAAAGGTAAAGCAAATTATTTAGCTATTACGATTAGAAATTAAGGCGATTAAGAGTGACTTAGGGATCACTAGTTCTTACAACAAGATGGCTAATCTCCGTCGAATAGGTCCTCGAGGGGCCTTTTATTCTTGGTTCTAGCTCTACGCTTGAGGCGGTGCCATCCATTGTCAGAGGACAAAGAGTCTGAACCCGCCATTTTGTGGAACGCCAATCCCTCGCATATATATCTTCGAAGGTGCTGTCTGGACGCTATTGGCCCGGCACAACGATCGAGCACTGCCATTGAACGGAAAATCGTCCAACGCCACGATGTTCGGGACGCCGACTCGTGTTTAGTTATACGGATCCGGAGGAACAAGAACAGTAAACCAAGTAACTTAGGTTAAGAAACAACATGTCGGGACAGGGGAAATAAATTAGTTATGTAAGCTATTTATCTATTGTTTTAAAGCGCGATTTCCCTTGGTTTCACACCTGGTTTCTTATTTCGTTTCGACGTTTTCAAATTTAGTCGTCGCTTAGGTGTTTTACAAAAGTCTCTCAGTTTGTCGGAGTCGTGTGGCAGCATATTGGCCTGGTGGTTCACCCCTGTAAGTTGGTTTGTTTCCCGATGTGTTTTGTGTCGAATGAACTATAAAGTGGTGAATGAAGGCAAGCTGTGGGCTCGTTTCCAAACGTTGCATGACTCTTCCCTCACCCAACACCCACTGAGCAAGCAAGAGTTTATCAAGGTTGACGAAACGTTTTGCGCAACTCATGCACAAGGTGTTGCCAATTTTGTAGCCGGTAACTGGACCTCATAGACAGGTACCAGTTAGCAGCTGGTCCAGTAAATAGATGAAAGGCCGAATCAAATAATTCTCCCTCAGACACATGTTCTGACAGAGCAAGCTGACCTACGAGAGCTAAGAATTCATTTAATTTCGTGCCTTGATCAGTGCCCGAATACTTCTCGATGTTCCATTGCGATACTGGCAGGGTCCGATTAGTAGTCGTTACGACTGATCGCGGTTGGAACTCTGAAACTGGTATAACGTGGATGGGATTATGGCTCGGTATTTCTTGGACCTTGGCCTTGTTGGTAAGGTAAGAAATTCGTTTGATTTTGATTGCCAATCACATGGCCCGGAAATGAAACTGAAATGGGGGTTTGTGTGTATAGTCCGTTCTGTCTATGATTGCTAGGAAGCGCTTGAATGGACGTGACAGTCCAGGGTAGCCGACTAGAATTCATGCTTGTACTCGAATCTATTACAGTGATGCTTGGGGTGTATCCTGCCCACGGATTAACTGCACCGGGAATACTCGTTAGCTGGTTAACAATGGTTGAGTTACTCGCTTGCACACTCGGCTGAGTCTGAACTGCTGGGGTAGTAATCGGTCTTGGATAGTGCGTGCTGTTTATAAATGACACCTTCGGAGTGGTGCCGGTATAAACTGAGTGGGTTGTGCAGACGGATGAATTAAGTAAAGACACAGTGATCGCTAAAATCGTTATCGCTGATCGTTAAAATTTAGGATACTATCAACCGAAAAATTTACTCTCTTATCAGGCAAAGACGTCTCGAGTTCCGCTCGAAACTTCCTCAACGCTATCAACTCTAATTCAAGGCTCGATAGTGAAGCTCGAAGATCACTAAAATCTGCTGTTTCCGACATGCTCTCTACAATCCCAATATCTGTTTCTATGCATTTCGTCAGTAGATCATTTGCCTGCTCACGATTCAATGGTTTAAATTAGTTTATTTGACACGGCACGATACATTTTCTGTTTTACTGAGCCAAGTACAATTCGTATTGATTCTACGTTAGCAGGGAAAAGAGGGAGGCCTTTACTTTATTCTCGCGGCCGACTACGAGCTAGTGGGGATTTAAGGTGAGAGGAGGGGAGATACAATTTTGACTTAAAACTATTTTGGAACTTTGTTTTTCAACTGGTAGAGCAATTGTATTCTTGTTTGTTGTGGGTTCAAAATATTTGTGTAAGCATAGATGCGGGCTCTTCGTTTCCGTGTCTTCAGCATAGCATATTTGTATCCTTAATCTGACAAATAGACAAAGAAAATTTTAAATTTTAATGTCAGCGTTTTTCAGAAAGCAGTATAGCTGTGTCATGTACTGGAGATCACCGCTTCCCAGAATGTCTCTAACGGGTACGTTCGGTTGTTTTCCTCGGGCCCGAAGGGAATCTATAAGCTCGGACCTAACACCACAGTATTCGGTACACGACCAAACAACATGCTCGATGTCATGGTAGCCATCGCCACAAACGCAGTGATTACTGTCTACAAGCCCTATACGAAAGAGATGCGTGTTTAACGTGTAGTGATTGGACATAAGTCTGGACATCACGCGAATGAAGTCCCGACCGACATCCAACCCCTTGAACCATGCTTTCGTCGATACCTTAGGAAAAATGGAATGTAGCCACCGTCCCAGTTCATCTGAGTTCCATGATGATTGCCAACTGTTGAGTGTTCTCTGACGCAAAATGCTATAAAATTCATCATAAGCAATTGGTCTTTCATAAATATCGCCATCAATAGCACCCATCTTAGCAAAAGAGTCAGCCTTTTCATTACCCGGAATCGAGCAATGAGAAGGGACCCACGCTAAGGTAACCCGGTAATTTTTATCTGTTAAAGCACTTAAAAACCGCCGTATTTTCCCCAGGAAATACGGGGTGTGCTTCACAGGCTTCATCGATCGCAGAGCCTCAATGGCACTGAGACTATCTGTGAAGATGAAGTAGTGGTCTGTGGGTAGGGTTTCGATGATTTCAAGAGAGTACTGAATAGCAGCAAGTTCTGCGACGTACACGGAAGCAGGAGCATCGAGTTTGTAGGAGGCGGTAAAATTTTCGTGGAAAACACCGAAGCCAGTGGACTCATCTAGATTAGATCCGTCAGTGTATAACCTTTTATCATAACTAACATGTTTAAACTTATTCGAAAAAATCTTAGGGATCTCTTGGGGTCGCAATTGATCCGGGATACCAGAAATGTCTTGTTTCATGGTGGTGTCGAAGAATATAGCATTATTAGAAGTATCTAAAAGTGCGACATTGGAGGAATCGTATGAAGAAGGATTAATATCTTGAGCCATATAGTCAAAATATAAAGTCATAAATCTGGATTGAGATTGAAGGTCGACCAACCTCTCGAAATTTTCAATTACTAATGGGTTCATAACTGTGCATCGAATTAGCAACCGGTAAGAGAGATTCCAAAAACGATGTTTCAACGAAAGAATACCCGCTAACACTTCAAGACTCATCGTATGGGTCGACTGCATGCAACCCAAGGCAATACGCAAACAACGATATTGTATTCTCTCTAATTTTATAATGTGCGTGTTCGCGGCGGAGCGAAAGCAGAAACAGCCGTACTCAAGAACTGACAATATCGTTGTTTGGTAAAGCCTTAGAAGGTCTCCTGGGTGGGCTCCCCACCAGGTTCCGGTAATCGTACGAAGAAAATTAATCCTCTGTTGGCATTTTCGTGTCAGATACCTAATATGACAAGCCCAGGTGCATTTAGAGTCGAACCAGACCCCGAGATATTTAGCGACTAAAACCTGAGAGATCGTTTTACCCGTTAGTAGGAGCTGCAGCTGAGCTGGGTTATGCTTCCTAGAAAAAACGACCAACTCAGTTTTCTCCGGAGAGAATTCGATACCCAGCTTAAGAGCCCATTCAGACAAATTGTCTAAGGTATCTTGCAATGGTCCTTGCAGATCGCTAGCCTCGCTACCAGTAATGGATACAACGCTATCGTCTGCAAGTTGCCTAGGCGTGCATGAATTTGCAAGACATTCATCGATGTCATTGACGTAAAAATTATATAAGAGAGGACTTAAACATGAGCCCTGGGGAAGGCCCATGTAACTAATTCGGGAAGTTGTCGAATCGCCATGTGAGAAATACATATGCTTTTCTGACAACAAATTGAGCAAAAAGTTATTCAGATTTAGTGAAAGTCCCTGCGAATGAAGTTTCGCGCTTAAAACTTCTACAGAGACAGAGTCAAAAGCCCCCTTAATATCCAAGAACGCAGAAGCCATTTGCTCTTTTCGAGCAAATGCGAGTTGAATTTCAGTAGAAAGCAACGCTAGGCAATCGTTCGTCCCTTTGCCCCGGCGAAAGCCAAATTGAGTATCTGAAAGTAAACCGTTTGTTTCGACCCAGTTGTCTAACCGTAAGAGGATCATTTTCTCCATTAATTTCCGGTTGCAAGAGAGCATCGCAATCGGCCTATATGAATTGTGATCAGAGGCAGGTTTCCCGGGTTTCCGAATAGCAATGACTTTTACCTCCCTCCAGTTATGCGGAACAATATTTAGCTCAAGAAACTTGTTGAACAAGTCCAACAAGCGTCTTTTTGCAGAGTCGGGTAGATTCTTCAACAGGTTGAATTTTATTCTATCTAACCCTGGAGCCTTATTGTTGCACGACAGGAGAGCCATTGAAAATTCCAACATCGAAAATGGAGGCTCTTCCGTAGTTACTATAAACGCGTCGCGAAAGGTTTTCTGTTCCGGTACAGAATCCGGACAGACCTTTTTGGCAAAATCGAGTATCCAGCGATCTGAATACTCCTCACTCTCATTCGAAACGTCACGGTTCCGCATGCGCCTGGCGGTATCCCAAAGAGTGCTCATCGCTGTTTCCCTCGACAACGCGTTTACGAACCGCCGCCAGTACCCGCGTTTTTTCGCCTTTACTAAGCTCTTCATCTGCCTGCCCAGTGCCTCGTACTTTCGTAGTAGGTTGACAGTGCCGTACTCCCGGTAGTCCTTATACGCCGCGGACCTTCGCGCGTACAGCTCAGAGCACTCTTTGTCCCACCATTTGTTGGGAGGGCGTTGTCTAATCGTTACCCCGGGTATCGGTTTCGTCTGAGCTTGCGTCGCGGCGTCGATTATCAAGCCAGCTAAGAACGCGTATTCTTCCTCCGGAGGAAGTTCCTCGTGAGTCTCGATAGATTCCGCTGTAATAGACTCATAACGCTTCCAATCAATATTACGTGTTAGGTCGTAGGAAATATTGATTGGGTTCGGGGGAGTTGAACCATTAGCAATTGATATAACGATTGGAAGATGATCACTACCGTGGGGATCGTTGGTTACTTTCCACTGGCAATCTAACGCAAGTGATGTCGAGCAGAGGGATAGGTCAAGCACGCTTTCACGTGCTGGAGGATTAGGTACACGTGTCGCTTCCCCAGTATTCAAAAGTGTCATATTGAAGTCGTCGATCAAGTTACAAATTAAAGAAGATCGGTTGTCGTCGTACAGCGACCCCCATAGCGAACAGTGAGAGTTAAAATCTCCCAAAATCAAAAAAGGTGCGGGAAGCAATTCTGCTATATCAAGGAGTTGCTTCTGTTCAATCCGCGCGGGTGGGGGAATATATAACGAAACAAGGCAAAGGTCTTTTCCATTCATATTCGTTTGAATGGAAACAACTTCAATATTCGAGATCGAGGGGAGGTCGATTCTGAAAAAACAATAGCACTTTTTGATCCCTAAAAGTACCCCTCCACCGTGTGAGTCTCGATCTCGACGAATGATGTTAAAATCGTGGAAATTAAGTTGGTCATTTGAATTGAGAAAAGTTTCACAAAGCGCGAACGCATCACAATTGTATGTGTTTATCAAATGTGAAAATAAATCAAATTTGGGGATGATACTTCTGCAGTTCCACTGTAACACAGTGACAAAATTCCTAACCTCTTTCAACGTATTAGTCATCGAAAGATACGATAGCTGAAATGAGGGGCCAAGTTGCTGTGAGTTGCTTCAAAAAGGTTTTCACTGTTGGGAGAAGGGCAAGAAGAATGTTTTGAAGGGGATCTGGTATGTTGAATGTTTTAAATATCCAGTCCACAATATCAGAGAATTTTATGAACCCTGTTTCTTTTATGTCTTCTGATCGAGAAATGGGTGCACGAGGGGTTTTTGGTGCCCCAGGAAGCGGTGGGTACTCCTGGTTTGATTTGAAATTGAAACCGGGGGGTACTTGCTTCGGTTTTCCTTCACCGCTTCCTTTTTGTGTTGTCTTATTGGTCATTCCGCTAGGGGTTATCTTACGACCTTTACGAGAAAGATTAGGAGAGTTGAGCATTCTCCTCTTCCTAGATCCCTCTGGCAAGGCATAGGAACACCCTTCGACGGGATCGTCAGATGTACCCTCATCAGTTGGCAAAAAGGAAAAGATGTTTCCTGTCGAGGGTGGCTCAGCCCTCTTAAGCATTTCTGCAAAAGAGCGCTTTGATCGTTCCTTAAGGGAACGCTTAATTTTTTCCTCGCGCTGTTTGTACGCGGGACATGCCGGAAGGTCATGCCGAGTTCCCTCGCAATAAAGACACTTTTCAGTATCCCCACTGCAAGCGTTCTCAGCATGATTGCCTCCGCACTTGCTACAGCGTGCCTTGTTGCAGCAGTAGGTGGCTGTGTGACCTAACTGCTTACAGTTTTGGCAATGCATGACCCGCGGTACGAACAGGCGTACAGGTAGACGAACCCTGTCCAAGCGGACGTAGTTCGGCAGCGCCGATCCGGCGAATGTTACTCGGAAGGAATCCGAAGGGAGGAATTTCTTCTTCCCTTGTTCGATGGATACTGAATGCAATTGCTTGCTATCCAGTATCTTTACACTTTGCATCAAGGGGTTTTTAAAACAGCCAACTCCATGACGCAAAATGTCATCGACAGTGAGATTCCCCTCGGTAACCACACCGTCGATTTCTACATCCTTGGCAGGGATGTACACGCGATACTCTCTCGTGAAGAGCTCGTAGCCAGCAATTTCGTTTGCTTGCTTCAAGCTACTCACGACAACTCGCAGTTTGTTCGGCCTCACCTTCGTAATCTCGGTTACGGCCGAAAAATGTTTTGCAAGGTCTTTGCCAATTTGAATAATATTCAATGGCTTCTTTATGGGCCGGGAAAAAAAAAACATAGGGACCGCCAGCGGCATCTGGGTAAGCTTTTACCCGTACTTCCGGTACACTTGGTACAGGACTTCGCAAAGGGGAGGGCACAGGGGAAGGTAGGGGTGAGCTGATGGGAGAAATTTCAATTTCTTCCCCGTTTGTTTCCACCTCCAGGAAAAGTTGCACCTGCATGTCGTCCATTTTGCGGGAGCGTTACGCTCTACCGCACACAAACGGTAAATATTCGAATATAGGGGGGGAGGATTCAAGTAGTTGATGTTAAATTTTAAAAACAATTTTTCAATCTACAATGGATCAAATAAAAAAAAAAGACAGTAATACTAATTCTAATAACAATAGTAATAATAATAATAATAATAATTATAGTAATAATATTAATAATAACAATAATAATATCAATAATAATATTAATAATAATATTATAACATAGTAATAATATTGATAATAATAGTAAAAATTCTAAAGGTAATACTTCACCGAACGTCTAAGTCACGACCTCACGGCTGATAGTAGAATTAATCGAGCGTCTCCGCAGAACAAACAATGACGATCCAGCTTAGTGTTGAGACGCAGTGGCCGTGTCCTACACGCGACCTTGTAGATGCCACTTGTAGTTGACTTCCACTCGCTCGATCGTATGATGGTCCGTGCTGCTAGCGGGGTAACAGCGGTGCGGGAGAATTATTCTTGCTGATATATCAGCTGCGTATCGAATCACTGGCGGGGTAGCCTGCCCCTACCAGTGTGCAGATGTTTCTGCCGATATATAACAGGCTATTGTTATCGCGCAGCACAAGAACTAATCGACAAAAAAACACCCGTACGATAACTCGTGTATTGTTATTTTGCGAACTCAAACGGAGATAAACAATTTGCGTCTAATCGAGACGAAAGCAAAACAACGAATGCTCACGATTCGTTCCTAGTGAACTTTCCAAAACTAAATTTAAACGATTAGCTACGTGCAAAAGCAAAGAATTGGCTTTTGGTGCTATACTTGAACCAGTGAGCACCGACGTTTCAAATGCTTCTAATTTTCTCGTACAAATTTCTAATTCTTGTTCTACCGTATAAACCAACATTTGTTCATCCGGTCCCTGTTCTCGTTCTTGCTTCATGGCATCTCGTACCATTCGGCGTTTACGAGACAGCGAAAAATCATCTGTACACGAAATATTTCTAAGTGCCAGTTCTACGTCCAATTCATCAATTTCTGAAAAAACTACCCGCACTTCCAAATACTGTCGTTTCACATTTTCCTTACTGTATCCGTTCTCCATAGCCGAAGCCATGGTTCTTTATTCTTGATGCAAAACTGCTTCACCTGCTTTAAACTAATGGTAAGAAGTGCTGCAAATATTCTTTTTATCTGCTCCAAATTATCCGTACTAATTGAATGGCATTACAATTCACGGATGTATTTCGGTCATGCGTCGCTAACAACAGGTAATCTTTTCGCGTCAGTTATTCGTGCTAGATTCTAACAATCGGCCACGTGCTAGACCGTTAAAGGAGCAATCATGCATCTCATATCGAGACAAGCAACGACTTGTACTCGAGTCTCCCCGAAACACGGTAAAAATTTGCAAATCTGTGATTTGAAAATTTTTATTTCACGAGAATCGCCAATTGTAAGTTTGAGTTGCCTCACACTGCCCAGCTGGCTCACCCTTACGTTCTCAGGGTCGTAGCGTGTTCGGGGGGGACTCATTACTATGCGATGAAACCGTTCTCAATCAGGCAAAGCGGACCAACGAAAGATTAGCGGATAAGGGATTGGCTCTAATTTAATATTAAAGAGAAAAGTTCATTTTACTTCTTTATTCTGGACTTAAGTTTTCATGATGCGGTACCGTTCACGACGCGTTGGGGCCCATCGACGACATGCAGGGGAGGAGGGAGAGAGGTACGTACCTTGACCGATCAACGGTCAACCAATGATGGCGGCGCTTCCACGTTCCGCCGATATCTCGCCGTTTTCCTTCTGGGGACGTCTCGACGATCGCTATCCCGCTGAACTGGCGTTCAGATGTTTTCCTGGTCCGGGTGGCGAAGAGAAGTTGACGGTGGTTTCCGCCTGGTAATACGCACGGAACACTTCCGAGTTCTCCACGTTTTGTCCTCTTCCACGATGCAATCCGGTCCACTTGGAGACAGCCGGCGCTATCGTCTTCTTCTGCTCGACAACTATACTTTTTTTTTTTAGTTTTTCACTTTCAAATTTTCGCATGTGTCTTCTCTGATGGTTCGAACTCTAATGGTCCTCGTCTCCAACGTCTGTCATCTACTATCGACCTTCTCCCAATCCTCGATCTCCCTCTCTCTTCTTCTTCTCTCTCTTTTCCTTTACCCGGATGCAGCGATCATGATGTCATATATTTTCTTGCTTCATCCGGCACCTGGGTGGCGTTGTGTCAGGGTTGTTTTTGGTTAGCGGTTATTTTTATCGGTTGGGATATTTTTAGTGCGGACTATTTTGCCGTCTTTTGCCGTTGCGGTTTTTCCGGTACATTTCGCTTCTCGTATTTTTGTAACTGCCTGTAAGGTGTGGCCGCCTTCTGGGATTTCTGATGGCCTCTTGGGAACCACGTCAAAAGCCCCAACGTCTGGTCTGCACGTTCCGGGGTGGGCTCCAAAGGCCTCTTTTATTCCCAGATTGTCAACCGGCGGGAAATTCACGGGCTTACAAGCGGCAACAATACATAACTTTTTTTTTCTCGCAAATTATCGACGCCTAATTATGGAGTAAACTATGATGTTTATGTTAGTATGTTTAGTATAACTTAAAGCTATGTTAAACAAAAATTACAATAATTGGAAAACAAAATAAATTAACAGCTAACAACAATAATAATGAGCCAACCACAAACAAAACAAATATTTACAACTTACATACTACAAATAAAACAAATCCTTAATTGGGCCGATCGCCTTGAAAGCGATCGGTAACAAAGTCAACGTCCGGAAGCAATTGTAACAAATATGTATCTTTTTGAAACAATTCGTTGTTGTAGTAACATCAATAAAATATCATAGAAACAGTTTGTATACTCTAACAAGATGGAAAAAGTTAAAATAGTAGTTCAAGGCATGGCCGAAATATGTTTGTCTTTTTCTAAAGCGAACATATTTTGGCCATGCCAAGTTTTAACAGCTATTCGGCCATTGCGCGCTAAACAAGAAGCAGCTTGTGACAATTTACAGGTGATTACTTATCACATTCAACGATATGCAGTTTGCTGAGAATGCCTGTCAAACTGCAGTCAAACCCAATCTTTTCATTTTTAGATGCCTGAAATTTACAAAAATTCACAGTAGAAGGATGTCCTCCTAAAACCTACTATTTCAACTCTAAAAATACAGATGATGATCTTAAATATAATTAGTCCGAAATATTTCCATTCACGGCTCTAAATATAGAGGTGGGCCAAAGTAAAAATGTGATGGACCAAAATATGTTTTTAATACTTCGTAAAAATTTTAATATTTCTAGATATTTTTCAATATATTGCATTGTTTAACGATGTATGTTAAAATAGACACTTAGCTCCTAAAAATGGTTTAATAAAGTAAGTATTTATGTTGAAAAATTGTGTTTGTTTTTAATACATTGTGCGATCACTTCCCAAAGCTGGTCAAAATACCCCTGTTACCCTATTATTAATAGTAAAAATATTGCGTGTTCTTAAAGGACGAGAAGGAGTATAAAAGTTAAGAGTTTCCAGCAGATTTGGTGAATTGACACGTTGTGAGGTTATATCGTTTAAAAAGGTAATCATGGTTGTTTCTCGTCGTTTCTTCAGAGTTTCGATATTAATAAGCATGCAGCGAGATTCGTAAGAAGGGAGAGGATATGATGCCCAATTGAGTTTTCTTAATGCAAAAACCAGAAATTACTTTTGAACTGATTCAATACGATTGATATGAACTTCTTGATATGGAGACCAAACTATACTGCAATACTCTAGTATTGATCGAACATAGCTCACAAAAAGAGTTTCAATTGTGTATAGGTCCTTGAAATGATAACTGAAACGTTTAATAAAAACAAGCATGCTGTTGGCTTTGTTGATTATTGTGTTATAATGACTCACGAAAGTGAGTTTCGAATCGAGAATCACTCCTAAGTCTCTCATGTTAGTACATCTCTCTACAAGTTGTTGGTCTATGTAATAGTTTATAGTTTGCGTTGAAAGTTTTCTTGTATATGATATTACATTACATTTCTTGATATTTATATCTAGTGAGCTTTTCAGACACCAAGTATAGTCTGCAACTGAAACAATTCGAGGCATAGATTAAAATTTGATCTGGTTAAGTAAAAAGGTTACATCATTAACGAACAAAATAAATAGTAAGGGCCCTAAATGTGATTCTTGCCGAACTCCAGATGTTACCTTCACTGGATCAGAGAGATGGCCTTTGAAACGGACAACTTGTGTTCTGTTCGTCAAATATGATTCAATCCATTTCACGAGTTGGTTGTCCAGTCCAATGTGTTTTAGTTTGAAAATCAGTAATGTTATATCGACTCTATCGAAAGCTTTACTATAATCGGTATATAATGTTTCAACGTAGTTACCTCTATCCATTGCAGCAAGTGTGAAATTAACGAATTCTAATAAATTAGTAGCTGTGGACCTTCCTTTGAAAAAACCATGTTGGTTGATTGTAATACTATTTTTCACCTGTTCGAAAATTTGTTTATTAACGATTGATTCATATAGTTTAGGAATACAAGAGATGATTGCTATGCCGCGATAATTTTTAATATCAGAGCGTTTACCTGACTTAAAGATCGGGATGAAAATGATTTTTTCCACATGGAAGGGAATTTACCTGTTTTGATTGAAAGGTTGAAAAGCCAAAACAGTGGTTTTACAAAAAAAGAAGCAAATGTTTTTAGCATAGATGATGGAATTCCATCTGGCCCAGCACCCTTAGTTGCATCTAGGGATACTAATGATGTTAATATTTCTTGAACAGTTTTATTTTTAACTGATACGCTATTGGTACATTCAGGTAAATGCGTGAAGTAGTTAAAATCTCTATTTTCATCCGGGTTTTTGTAAACGGTCTGGAAAAATTTCGCAAATTGGTTGCAAATAAGCTGAGAAGCGGTACTTTCGTTTCGTTTAAAATACATGAGTGATAAAAATTATTAGTTTTCATTTTTTCCTTTGCAAAACGGTAAAACTGCTTTGGATCAGATTTAATATTACTTTCTACCCTAGAGTTATAATTCTCATAAGCTAATGAGATTTCTGCATCTAGTTCGCTGCATATGTTCTTGTATCGTTCCAGATTGGCCTCACATTTATGGTGTTTGTACATTTTATTTTTGTTTTTCAAGTTTTTGATCTGTTGCGTTTACAGTTGCTGTTTACAGTGATAATGGGTTTTCAAGTGATCATTAGAGACAGTGGTAATTCGCGGCAAAAAAGTTGAAAATTCGCGGGTGGCAAAATAAAAAATATTCAAAATTCGCGGTTTTTTCGCGGCTAACTTTTCTTTAGAAAACGCCAAATAAAGTGCCCTTGGTAATATAATAAAAAAAACTGTTATATTTAATTTAATGTAGGTACTGTAATTCAACCGTACGATTCATGATTTCTTTGCAGTGAGGATTACTGTGTTAAATTGTTTTCAATCGTATTCTGGTGTCTGCAGGCACGTATTATTCAAGTTATTCTGACTCACGTTGCATTTCGCATCTACTGAGTTTCCGGAAATCGATAATTTTTTTTGCAAACCGGAAAAGTGCAAGAATACTTACCAAAATTATAATGTCAATCTCACTGTTGCGTATTTTTAAAAATGCGAGAATGGTTACTACTTGAACTAAATTGGTACATCTTACAACTTCGATTTTGCGCACTCTGGGCTGTCATGCAGGGCCCCAATCGCCAAAATCTTTGCTCGAAGAGGATCTAGTAACTGAGCCGGCCGAAAACAATTCAACCCAGGTAGACAAAATCTCGTTGGAATCATGCCTGCAAACATGCCTTTGATGATGAATATGATATTCTTCGCTCGATCAAGACAAACGAAAACCTAAGAAACAACTAAAAAGACTCTAATAACTAATGAGGTGTAGAAAAATAAATTTTATTCGGATATTAATGTATTTTAATCAGTGCTGATAAAAGTCATTTTCCCCAGCCAAATTCTTCGAAAATTACAGCCAATCATTTTCAATTTTCACTTTCAACTATCGCAGCACTCTTTCAGATACCGTCTGTCTACGAGTTGTATCAAAAGTGCACATCCCAGTAGCACTCAAACCAGTGACGTCATCACTTGCGATCCTCGATCCCGCCAAGAGCTATAAAACTCCGACTACCACAGCAGCGGTACGGATCAAATATAGCGCGAAACCAGGAGTTGGAGTCCAGTTGCCAGTCAGTCACGGTTAGGAAAGGGTCGTTCTCGCCGCACTATGGCCTTCTTTTAATGTATAAATTAGACGTGAATAAAATAGTGTTAATTAGTTTAAGGTTAATAAAGCGTGTAGTCACTCAAACGGTGTTATTAGTAACCGATCACGGACCCTATCACGGAACGGTGGTGAAGCGTCACATACAGCGGTGGATTTTATTTCGATGTTGGGGAGCTGAGTCACGTCCACTTTTGGCTATCGGACCCCCATAGGCGGCCGCAGATCCAGCACCCTATCACCATCTGCCGGGGTGAGATTGTGCCAAAAAAGGATACATTTTTGTTCTTCAGCTTGTAGTGTACACATTAAGGCAATGAGTTTGATCCAAATCACGTCAATGCACACTTAAATGTTAAATTAACGACTGCCACAAATATGGTTAAGTTACAATAAACTATAATATTGCTAAAATTAAATGAACTTTGGCCTAATCTCACCCCTTCTATGGGGTGAGATTGTGCAAAAAACAAAAAGTTGAATTTAATACCTGTTAAATAAACAGTAGTGTATCTACGAATAATTCACATGAATAACATGATAAAACAGTAAGTATAGGGACGACCATAAACAACGTAGACTATTAAGGGGCTGTAGGGGGTTGACCAGAAACTACGTTTCATATGAGTTATAGAAAAATGTATGACTGTATCAAATCGATATCTGAAGTAACCAGTTATGAGAACATGGCTTATGGACAGTCTCTGGCGTCTCCAGGTAGCTTAGAAAGGGAAAACGTTAGGACATAAAGCCTGAAAAGACTTTTCGTTTAAATTATTATGTGTCATTGACCACTGTATATTCCATTGGAGATCTCGGAAACGGCTGGAAACGTTCCCACAACCCCCCTTCCTCGCTACAAAAGTCATCAGTTTATTTAGAATAGGTGTAAAAATTTTTGTTACATTTCATAAGTAATATCAGTCATTGTGAATTTCCATCTAACAGTTGTTAGCTTACTGTTCTTAAGCTTCTAGTCATTATTTCAAATATTACCATAGCTAGCCAACACACCCTATGTGAACAATGCGAGTGTTTTGGTGTATACTGATATAATTTTGTCGTGAATGTGAATTCCGCACACTGTACCGTTCATTATAGCTTGGCACAATCTTACCCCAAAAGGGCTCGAAATGTGTACAATTTGGAAAAACATTATTTTCTGAGTCAACACGGGTTCAATGCATAATCTTTTCTCAACACGTTGGAGACGACATCCTAACGTACCAACTGAGCAGTAAGTTGATGTGATTTCTTGATCGGGTGCCTGGGACATATTTGGATAACGTTATTTGCGCATGTTATTTACTGTGTACTTTGAAACATTATTTAACCCTCTAGTGCCCATATTGATTTTCAAACGGACTTCGATAAAATCACTAAAAACTATTATAAACAATTTTTAAGTATTTATTGAAGCTTTTCGAAACTTCGACTGAAGCCCGCCAAATGGCGGCATTGGGCACTAGAGGGTTAAGTGAAACAGTTCACTGATATTATCTATATTCCATTTGAAGTTGTGAATAAACGTGACATACGTTTCATAAAGTATTGAATTTTAGGTATTAGATTCTAGAAATCTCAAGTAATTTAACATACAAACATTTCCCGTTTTGGCTCAATCTCACCCCCGTGGCCTAATCTCACCCCGGCAGATGGTACACTAGATTTTCGTCCTAGTAACGTGCTGTTATACTCAGTTTAAATATTTCGCGCGCATCGTTCGAATCCAACCAACTGATCTTACTGTTCCTTCGTCAAAGCGAAAACGAAAAGCAAACAGCAAGCGTTATCAAGAGAAACGTCAAAATTGATCCAAGCAAGAGTGAATCCAAGAGAACAGTGGTTGAAATGTATCCTCATTTAACACAAGCGTTCGTTTGCTCTGTTTTTGTTCTTTAGTGCCGGTTTGTTTTTGCTTAGCATGAAGGAAAACTGTGTGATTGAAAGCCGGTAAGGGTTGCGGTTGTATCATTTTATTCCCTCATTTTCAAAAATTTGCCTATTGAGATTTCGGCAAAACCGGGAGAAGCGGTGGTTGTTTCTTGTAGCTGGTGGCACGTCGTTTTTGAAATGGATGATACAATTGCTGTGACGCAGAACATCTACAGAGCAATTCCACAAAAACGGGCAACCAACTTAATAAACCATTTTTGATTTGCCTGAAACTTTGCAAAGACGTTTCTTTAGGCAAAAGATGCCATTTTGTACTATTGGTTGAATTTTTTGGAACACGACTCAATTTTGAGAAGCTATGGAAAATTAATATTTTTGGAAGGTATTGATAATTACAAATATTTTAAGGGCCAAAACGGTTTGTTTGATCAGTGTGACATTTTCGGAAAAGTTGTAGATAATAATTTATCTTTCCGAAAAAAATGTACACTCTAAAAGAAATATTTTTTTTTTGAAAAAAAAAAAGGTTAAAATAATTAATACTTAACAATTTAGAAAAGCTCATTTTTTTAAATCTTTTTGTTTTAATCAAAACTATGTCTGTTAGTTGCGGATGTTGCTTCTTCTTTTTCTTAAAAATACCATGCATTCAATTATTTTTTGTGAAAGGACAATACTCAGAGAGAGAGAGAGATAAGCGATGAAAAAACCGTTGATTTGGCAACTAGGTTTCAGATATCAGAGGTGCCAGATCTTTTCCAAGATGGCGACTACCGTGAAAAACCGGGAATATCAGGGATTTAAATTTTCGATCAGGGAAATCAGGGAATATCAGGGAATTTCAAAAGTCATCAGGGAAAATTTTAGAGGCTTGTAAATTTTTTACGGAGTTAGTTCTGAATTGGATTTATTAACAAGTCATTAAGTAGTGTGCGCATTTTATGGTAATTACTACGCTTTGTTATAAAACCAGTGGTTAGACGAGATTTTTTTCTTCGGTTTTTTGCAATTACTCCCGAACTATTGACGCACCGTCTAACATCGCCTGAGCAAGCTTCACTATAGCTATTGTCATATTCCAGTAATCAAAAATGGTGATTACTTTTTTGCAACCAATTAACAGAAGACTCAAATAAACAACACGCAAAACTTTTCCTTATTACCTTAGAAGCAATAGCGCAAAATTGCTTTTTAGGTAACAATCCTATTACTAAAAAGGCAATAAAATTCTTCCCCAGTCAAGTAACAACACATACTGTCATATATTTAGCACGTGTTACGGGAGTACGACTATCTAATAATGGTCGTTTCAACCACATGCAAGATTTTTTCTATCAAAAACAGCTCCCTTTCCATCTCAAGTAAAAGAAAAAAATCACACACCGTCGCATATGTTGCACATGTTACAAGTTTCTTCAATCTCCAATTCATCCGGTGAGCGTGTATTAGTTCGCTCGTTGTATGCATATGGAGTAGAGGAAGAATATGACAAGAGCTGCCAAGCAGCATTTTCCCCGTCATAGAGTATGCAAACGTTGATGATTTCAAAGACTTGAAATGCGTCTTTAAATGACATCACGATCTGTAAACTGCGTTAGAGAAAAACAAAAACATTCGCTTTCTTGCAAGCTATCCAAAACACATACTCATTGGTTCATGGAAACTCATTTGCACCTGTTTGAAAATACAAAACTCGTGCCCATCCAGAACAATATTCGCAACTTCGGCAACTTTGTTCAGACAGTATGACATATATTCATTTCATGTAAACACTGGGGGACGAAACGAAACTGTTTCTAATTAGACATTTGAGGTTGATGGGTGAGATTCTCATTATGTGTGGATGAAGGGAGCAAAAATGAATCTGATCGTTGCATCAATACAAATGCAGCGAGTGAAGTCTTGCTGACACATGCACTGCGGTGCTTGGCTGTATGTTCTCCTGCAGAAACACATACAAGCGTATGCCCGTCATAATTTTTGTTACTTTTCGGTTATTACTATTTGTGTATAATGCGCAGTCATAAGACACAATAAGTAATAAAAAATTGCCCTAAAGTAATAAAATGTTCCCCGTTTGCGTTGGGTGTACACATGCAAAATTTGCCTAGAAAACAATATCGATAACGAATTCTCTCAACTAACATAGTTGATCGAGACCGCTATTAGCCCCCAGGCTAAGCGTGCGATATTGTTTCACCCAACGCAAACGGGGAACATTTTATTACTTTAGGGCAATTTTTTATTACTTATTGTGTCTTATGACTGCGCATTATACACAAATAGTAATAACCGAAAAGTAACAAAAATTATGACGGGCATACGCTTGTATGTGTTTCTGCAGGAGAACATACAGCCAAGCACCGCAGTGCATGTGTCAGCAAGACTTCACTCGCTGCATTTGTATTGATGCAACGATCAGATTCATTTTTGCTCCCTTCATCCACACATAATGAGAATCTCACCCATCAACCTCAAATGTCTAATTAGAAACAGTTTCGTTTCGTCCCCCAGTGTTTACATGAAATGAATATATGTCATACTGTCTGAACAGAGTTGCCGAAGTTGCGAATATTGTTCTGGATGGGCACGAGTTTTGTATTTTCAAACAGGTGCAAATGAGTTTCCATGAACCAATGAGTATGTGTTTTGGATAGCTTGCAAGAAAGCGAATGTTTTTGTTTTTCTCTAACGCAGTTTACAGATCGTGATGTCATTTAAAGACGCATTTCAAGTCTTTGAAATCATCAACGTTTGCATACTCTATGACGGGGAAAATGCTGCTTGGCAGCTCTTGTCATATTCTTCCTCTACTCCATATGCATACAACGAGCGAACTAATACACGCTCACCGGATGAATTGGAGATTGAAGAAACTTGTGACATGTGCAACATATGCGACGGTGTGTGATTTTTTTCTTTTACTTGAGATGGAAAGGGAGCAGTTTTTGATAGAAAAAATCTTGCATGTGGTTGAAACGACCATTATTAGATAGTCGTACTCCCGTAACACGTGCTAAATATATGACAGTATGTGTTGTTACTTGACTGGGGAAGAATTTTATTGCCTTTTTAGTAATAGGATTGTTACCTAAAAAGCAATTTTGCGCTATTGCTTCTAAGGTAATAAGGAAAAGTTTTGCGTGTAGGATAAGTACAACGATACACCGTGCCCCAGTGCTGAGTCGAGAAAATTTCTAGCTTGAAAAGATCCTCGACTCGATCGGGAATCGAGCCCGATATCACAACCGCGTGGGAGAGCTAGTCGACCGACATCGCTAAGCACTAAGACTAAGAAGACTCAAAAACTTGCTCAATAGTTTGAGTGTGTTCATAACTCAAAATATAGTGAGTCCAATTAAAGACGAAGTCTTATCAAATTTCTACCCCGGAATTTTTGCCAGCAGAATTAATTGAAACTAACTTAAGTGAGATTACATCTAACATTAAAATTTTCAAAAGTATAAAAGCAGTTTAAAGTTCTCGAGAAACTCTCAGAAACTGTTTTTAAATGATCATTTTGCCAAATTATGGAAAAATGCCAAAAATACTCAAATTTTAAAGCCGGATAAGAAACCAGCTGAGGTTTCAAGTTGTCGACCAATCAATTTATGATGATACGAGCTAATGAATCTGAAGGTTATTCAAGTGGAGCTGCTCGTCTTTATATAGAAACAGCATTCGACAGTGTTAAGCATTAAAGGTTTGATCGCGAAATTGTTAATTTCTAATTTTTTATTTTTTACAATCAAGATTTTAAAACTATTATTCAACTGATCCAACCAGAATTCCAAATCTGATTGATTTTCTTGTCAAAGTAGGTGTGTCTCGAAAAAGTTAATTGATAACACTGTTCCTGTGAATTTGGGTGCCCCTAGACTTTTTGAAAATGCCTCAAGTCTTCAGGAACTTCAATAAAATTTTCCCGTTAGTAAACGGAAAAACAACGAACACGGTGAGCACTTTTAAAGCACTTCTATATTTACCACGGGCACCAAAATGAACAGGTTAAAAAGCTATAATATTTCTAGGTAGTTATTTGAGCTCAAGGACAACTTTTTGTTCGCTTTTGTCGTCCAGTGTAATTTTTATTTTCAATTTTATTAAACTGAACGTGTTTCTCAACAAAAAATATTTTTGTTCAAGATTCTAGTTAGCAAAAGCGAAGCTAAACTGTTTCAATTACTGGTGGGAATTTCAGCAGGAATCAGTTCAAGTCTGATTCTTTTTAGTAGATTTAGGTGGAAAAACCTATGATAGTCTTAACTTGAATCAGTTTAAAATAAATTTGAATAGTCAGGGGAGAAATTAGGAACGTCAGGGAAAATCAGGGAATATCAGGGAATTTATTTTTGGAAATTGAGTCGCCACCCTGTTTTCTCAAAGCGCAATGTTGACTAACTGTTTTATTCGACTCAGGGGAATTTATCTGTCAAATATCGTGTAACCGTGACCGACATATTTGGCTACAAGGCGTCCAGTTGTTTTGGTGTTTGTCATTTTGATCGAAGTTAAATTTAGTAGAATTGAAACGTTCTTTTTTTAACAAAACTCGAGAAAATGCGGAAAATTTTTATTATTATTGCGTTGCGTAATGAAATTTTGTGGCAACAACCTGTATTTGGCTGAAAGTAATGAAGTTTCATTGCCACACAGGTAATCTATCAAACGTCATGGACCAACAAACTTCATGGACCAGAGTTGATCTGCGATAACGCACACATATATGAACTTTGACAGCAGTAAATCCTTATTGATTCGACTCGTATAACTGATGGTGACGGTGAAAGTCCTGGGGAATAATGAAGTGCATCACAAAAACCGTGAAGATGTTAAATTTTTTGTTTATGTTTAATTTTATACACTTTCATCATTGTTTTGTAGACCATACAAAGGGTTTGTGAACCACCAGTTAAAAATCACTGTGAAGAAGCAACTTTGGAGCATTCTCAATTCATTGTTTAGCAATAGAACATGAAAAAAGTGTAAAAATAAATATATTCTTTATTGAACCTTATTGCAATGCCACTCAATGTGTTACCTTTTTTGTTCGTTTGGCTCGGATTTTGACATGTTCGTTTGGCTCACAACATTCTTTTCGCATATCTCTCCCTCTGAGTATTGCTAGTTTTGTCTGCATCGCTCTCCCTCCTTTATCACTTGCTTGGTCATGTTGCCTGTATCTTTTGTCAAATTCGTTTTCGCGGTGAAGCTACACTTTTCCGGACTACACTTTGCAGCTTTAAATAAAACATTTTCAGTGTAGTGGCATTGGTATGCGTAATAATGGGATAGCTGTCAATTTGTTTTGTTTAGGTCATTATCGCCATCGTCATTTTGTCTCGTTTCCATTTCATATGTCCATTTCGCAAAGTGCTGAAAAAAAACGTGTGAATGTGTTGGTGACTTCCTACACTCTGCTTTTTTCGGGTGTAGTCCGGGACAGAAAAAGGGTAGTCAGAGACAGAAAAGTGTAGTCCGGAAAGTCAAATAAAACTTTTACGGTGTCAAAAGTGTAGTCCGAGTGTAGCTACACCGCGAAAACGAAAACGACATATGCATGCTATAGCGTTTTTCACCCACCGTTCCGCGAAATGCACTTGTGCTATCTTTTTCAAACCTATAGTTTCAAACCGCACACAAATAGGCCCTAAGTTTGATTGTTTGTTTGATAAAATTCAACCATATAATCCACTTAGACGGGGTCCATCCATCACATTCGTACACGGCACACACAGTTTTTCTATAACGTACTATAACGCCGATACCCGCATAACTGTCCCATACTGATTTTGGTCACTTTTGAGTTATCATCGGGAATCGTTCGGGAACTTAATTGTTATCATATTTTCTGGAAAAAAATTAAAATTGATACTTTTGTATGGAAAAACATGGAAAAAATACCAAGTTGTTTTTGTCCCATATTAAAAGTACCCGCATTACAGTCTCACTGCATAGTGGTACAAACTGCAAACATATAATTTTGCTCCAGATTAGTGTATATCAGATTATTTTAGGCATGTAGAAGTATGTCACTTAATTAACTAGACTCATGTTGTTTCTCTGTAGTATAATCTACGTTGCCAATGATACTGCCGGTTGCTGGTTGAATTTATATGTGATGGGACAAAATATACGTACTTTTCAAATGTACCCGCATATTTTGTCTCATTTTGTCTTTTTTTCAAGTTATATAACGTAAAATCAAATCCATCCATGTTTTTTTTTTTGTTTTCAACGATAAACTTGTGCTGTCATGGAACTGTTATGGTCATTGGTTCTGGATGTAATTGCTGGAAATCCGAAAATTCACGGATAATATTAAATCGCCGTTTTCTCAACATGTTGTTTTTCATTATGGGACAGTTATCCGGGTACCGGCAGAATAACACTGATAGTTTGTAAAGTCAAACTACAGGAACCGCGTACTGATTGTTGATCATGTTGACGGGTCACTCTTAATTTGACAAAAGCAACACTTCAAGAAGTGAAGTAAAATTTCACAACAACGGAGCCAATCGCACCGGATTTAAAATAGACCGGAACGAGCTTGTTCCGATTCACAACCGAACTGGACCGAAATCCGGACGCAACTTTCCGTTTTAATTTCGCACATATTGATCAATTGAGAGCGTTTGTTTTTGACTCGATAAGCAAGCCTGAAAAAAAGCCTACTGAATTTGCCGAACATTTAAATTATTATAGTAGTTTAAATTTTTTTTTCAATTTTTTCGCTCCCACATTTGGCGCCCTCCAATGATTGACGAGCAGACGACCGCCTGCTTTGCCTTCGCCTTAACCCGCCCCTGACCATTGATCTAAGCATTTTCCGACCGGTCGGCGTACGCGATAAATTTCGTCCCTCTCAAATTTATTGAATAAAAATCTTTTTTTTATGATTTTACAATGAAATCAGAGGTTTTATCACAGGGCGTCGAGAGAATAATCCGGCTTCAACGGCAACGTCGTCTGATTGTCCAGCTCGCGACCAAGAGCTGCAATTCTTTTTGAAGGATAGTTTTGACTTGCAGGATGATTTTGTAGGATCTTTTGATGCATCTGTTGATCAAAGAGTCCTCCCTAGAGGTGATAGAACGAGGTCTTTCTTTTTTGTGTTCAACTGGAATCGTTTCAGTTGTCCATATTCGGAGCATAACCATGATATGGTCGAAATTTTTATTTAATATTTGTAACAAATCGTTTTTTGTGACATACCATTCACATGGCATCATGGATTATCTTCTTTCGTAACTCCGATCCGAGGTTGTCGGGAACAATTTTTATGTTCGGCATTGCAAGTGATACAAAATATACAATCATTGGGATTTATCAAGGTAAAAAGCAAAGCCTTGGTGCTACATTACGATTCGGAACTTGACCTTCTGTTTATTTAAACACAGACTTATCAAGGCAAAGCTAATTATTATTACGTACCTTTTTTCTACAAGAACTCTAATGTATAACTGATTCGTTTTTGTATTTATGTAGGGTATCGAACGTCTTCGTCAGTGGTTTTTTTCGGCAGTTTTTCTGCAGCAATCTTATGCAAAAGGGGGCCGAAGAAAACCACTGACGAAGACGTTCGATACCCTATGTCAAAAACAGACTGCTATGCCGTCAAATACAAAATGATTCTTTTGTTTATGTGTCTATGAAATGAAGGTCACCAATGTTTAATATAATGGAACGATTGCTGTTGCAAATGTTTTGTCCATTACTGTATAACAGTTCTCTGCAGGAAATTGTAATTTGGCGATATTGGTAGGATGGAAAGAGGCTCGATATAGTACAGCAATAGGCTTGAAACGGAAAGGTAAAACTCACACATAAGCAATAGAGGAGGGTGTCGTTTTATGGAAAAAAATGAAACTTGATAGCCCAAAGCCAGAACCAAGTTTTTTTGTTCCAATTGGTACCCCAAACAATCCTAAATTCATCGGGAGTCGATTGGTTTTGTCTCCGCTTTGCGCATTGCATTCCAAATTTGTATAAAGATTATTATTATGGAAAACCTATTTTTTTGCATTTTTCATCTTAGAGAGCTCAAAATGGCCTAGACCATGCGTTTTAAAACTTCAAAAGATAGGTTTTTTGATTTTTAACAATTTTGCCGAAGACACTAAGGATCCCAAGTAACACACGTTATTATAGAACAGTTGGGATAACTCCTCTAATACAACCTTCAGTTATAGATTTCAGTTGACATGACCTTTTCCATGACATCTTTATCACCAGAAAAGCGCAAAAATTGAAGGCTACTATAACAAGTACTGCTGCTATATGAAGTATTGTATAACTTCATGAAAGCAAGCCAACTTGTGAGACTGAAGCTGCAAAAAAAACATCTCGAGTACCAATACCATAAGGAAACTTTCAAAACAGGTTATTGTCAAGTTGTAATTGTAAACTAATCAAAACATCGTTGACGCAAGCATAAAACTTCAAAATAAAAAAAATTGCAGAACGGCGCTGATTTATATTAGGAACAATAAGAAAAGTGATTATGGCGTTTCGAATAATCACCGGAAAATAAGAAACAATATTAGATCAACGTTTCGATGCTTGTAATTCAAAATTCTACGTGCGCGTCAAATTTCATGCTGAAATATTGTGTTTTACTTCTGAAAAAATCATACGCCATTCATTGGATACCGTTTTCTATTTGTCAATAAGTGGAAAACAGATTAAGCATTACAGAATGTTCGCTGATTTATTTCATTGCGAAGAGTCAATTTACCCCACCACCGCATAGGCTTAGTTCGTAAAAACTATCTGCCATCTCTTTCTTACATGCGTAGTAAATCGCAATGTCGTTTTTCTCTTGGGTAGATCTGCACTGACCCAGGGCAATAAAGAAATTCGCGCATTCGTGGATCAGAAGTCGCCATAACAAAGCGCATGCGCAAATGCGTTGCTATGACAACATTTACCCAGCGCATGCGCAAATGTATTGTTACGCGCAGTGCAACTAGATCGACAATCGTCTCGTCAGTGGCACTTTCAATTAATTATAAATTGATTGTAAAAAGCAATGTACAACCTTTCAAGATGGATTGTTTCTTTAGCTTGAATATTAAAATTGTTTTCGCATAGTTTCAAAATTATCTAGACTTAAAATATAACAAAGCTAGAAAACATTGTTAGATATACGGTAACATAAAATAAAATGATATTGGTTGCACTGCAAGCGTTTTGTTGATCTTTTCATGGCACATTTTGACCCACCTCGAATAGTTTTATTGATATCGTTCGAATAATTTTAATAACAATTCGATCAAGTAATTTAGCATTGGCTGCTGAATACTAAGACCAACCGTAAGGATAGCACTTTGCAGGTACGTAGTATTGTTATTAGGTTTGTAATATTGAACTGGTGCGGCTGCCCCGGCTAGGCATATCATACACAGTTTTTCGAATAGTGTAAACATCTGGAAGACAGGGCATCACTGCTGAGTGCGCTTGAGTGGTTTCTGTATCATCTGTGATATTTGTTTATTTTCGAGCTGTAATACTGCCACTAATTATTCAAAATGTAGCAAATCTGCATCTACACACTTAGTTTCTTTTACCGAACTCAGCAAACTTTTTACTGAGTTTTCAACAGCTGAGCCATCAGTAATCTGTAAATCAGTAATTTGTGCATTTGCTTGACGAGCGTTCGGTATTTTTTCATTGTGGCTGAAACGTCAAATAAAGAAGATAGCTCAGCAAAAATCTACAAAGCGTCCATCAAAAGTTGCTGCATGAGTCGGCATTTACAAAGCTGATGATTCGTCACAAATTTACAAGTGTTCCGCAAAATGCAACGTAAGCTTTTTCCCGGTTATAATAATATAGATAAATATGAATGTAACTATTCCTATAGCTGCTATTGCAACCGATGACTAATTTTATACAGGTATTTCGGATTGTTCAGACCATTATACTGATGTTTCATGCACATTCTACAAAAAATAGATACGTTTTATATCATGGCGAATATAAACTTTTTATTAAAGCCTTCATGTAAATTAATCTACTGTGGTGGTAAATTTGAAAGCACAATACCGCTTTTAGAGTTTTTTTGTCCAAATGGCTCGTAGAACACTTTAAATAACACAGCCACGAAACTTTTCTGAAAATCTGAAGATGGCAGACTTCTGATGTGCGATTCTGTTATGACAGATGCAGAAAAATTACCGAACAGTATAGTAGAAAAAACAGAAGTTCAGTAAAACAATTAGAGATTACTCAGCAACATCTGGATAAGTGCTGATAGATCGTTAAATATTTACTGAACTATAAAAAAGTGCAAAAAATATTCAAGTTTACTGAAGAGGTCAGTAATGTTTTTTGCTGAGCTCGTCAAGTGAGTTTTAATTGAACAGTATTTCGGCAAAAAAGTTAACCGACATCAGTAATTTTTCAGGAAATTACAGAATGATCAGTAAAATTTCAAGTTTACTAAACGCGACCGTAATATAAATTACCGAACAATCAAGGCGGAAATAAGTGTGTAGTGAGGATCATCTTCATCATGACATCGATGGACCCGAGCTTGCTTTAAATGCTTTAAATGCTTTAAATCGTGCTTTGACTCGTGATTCATTAAGCGTGGAACGGCCTTTGTCTTCTTTTTCTGCTGTTACCGCTGTCGGCAACATGCTCAGATGTATTCGCATGCATTTTGTGTCAGTGAGCGTAAAGGCGGACGACTTCTCCGGTTGTCTATGTATTGGTACGGTGGATCATTGTTGTTGTCGACTGATGAAGTAAATCTTACGCGACTCGGAATGGGCATGGCACCACGATGTCGACACATTAAAAATACTGCCGTTATCTGAGAGGTAGATCTGATCATGTTAAGGAAAAGGTAATGATGTTCAATATTGCAAGTAGATAATACCCACATGGAATTTCGGTGAGTACAAAACATAATTGACATACACATAAAGGAACTTGTCATCCTCTATCTATATCGTAATAATAATTTCATCGCTTCGTTGAACATTCTGGCAGCACTTGAGTTAGACCAAAGCCATAGCTATAGTAGTTTTGCTATACATGTTATCGAAGATGTCACACATACACTATTAATCATCTACCCTGATTTCGCTTTATTCTTATAGCATATGTCACCACCATTGGAATCCACAGATTTTGTGAAAATTTGCAGCAAACAATATGATTCTGCAAATTCTATAAACTGTATGTAGGTACATATGACAGTATAAAGGTGTTGTTCAAGAATCTATGTATAGTATTAGTCGTTTACCACCTCTATACGCCCCCAGCACTTACACGCGCAGAGGCTAGCATACCAGGGGCACCAGATATGCAATAATTTTGCGAGGTACAGATTTTTGGAGTCCATGTGCGAACTACGCAGACATCTGTTGATTGGGAGATGTTTGCGGTTATTCTGTAGTTCCTGCGGATCGTTTTTAGAGTCTCTTTGGAATATGCACAGATTGTTGCACACCTTTGCCGAAGCGAGCGCATTTTTTTCGAGCCGCAGATGGCTCGTTCTAGGTTTCGTGCAGTTAATTCTTTTTATTTAGTTTCTCGAGCGGTCGCGAATTTACTCGGGAAAATCTGGCATCTCTGATGTCAATAAATTGCACAACAGTAAACAAAATGAAAATCGTGTCGAATAAGGATAAACTAGTGCAATAGCAAATCTTGGATCCCGGAATGTATTTTTATTCTTTCTTTTGACTACAAGGTGAAGCAGGATTAAACCAGCACCGTGGTGAAATTTCAAGTGAGTCTGGCATCGAATCTAAAATTACTTTAGCCTAGAATCGAAAACTATGCTCAAGTTATACCTGGCAAAACCCATTTAATTGTTGTTCGTGTGTTTTCAACAGGCATCCGTGACTAATCTTTCTTCAAATCGCTCTTAAGTTGAGTAAAAAACTGAACGCAAGCGCGAGTGAAATGGACAGTAGCAGATCACGGGTAATAGTTAAATGCAGTGTGCAAGTAGATGAGTAAACAGCCGACACAAAAAATCGTGAGCAGGTGCCTTGATGGTTGTTTTCCTTGATGGATAGGCGTGAGTCACATTGATAGACATTGAATATTATATGAATAATATAGATAGTATGGATAAACATAAAGTATACATATGTAAAAGTGACTGTCTGTCTCGAGAAGCGACAATCGTCCTAGAATATGGGTTCTGGATCAAAATCAACAGAAATAGTTAAAGAAGAAAGGTAACTTGATTAACATAACATCACAACAAAAATTACATACTGAAGCGAAATACATAAGGTTGTAAGCACATCTTTGCAACCCTTTCAAAGTTGACAAGGTTCATCTGGGTCCATGTTTAAAAAAGGGAAAATATTTTTTCTTGCCTTATTAATTATAAAATAGAGAATAAAAATACCTCAATCGCTACAGTCGGATTCATCTATATCGTATATCTCGTCCAACTTTTTAAGGAATCTTTCCTTTCTTTATTTTGTGCTAACTCAATCCACTGATCGTAATTCAAATTTCCATACCTTTCCATCGTCTGATAGATACTGTCCCATCAGATAAAGCTGGGCCTGCATGCTCGTAAGTGAGATGCTCGTAACCGAGCAGCACAGCAAAGTGGAAGAGTTTGATGTCATAATGGGTCATAATTTGCTAACATTGACTAAACAAAATAGCTGAAGTTGTTTCAGTAAACATGCACAAGGTTTATGAGAGTTTGGAATGCAAGTTTTGCTACTAACCAGAATCGATGCTAACTATTTTTCGATTTTTCTAGCTTTTGAATAGTCGTTTTATATATTATTTTCAAATTATGGCTAGTTTGGCGTTTTGTTGCAAATTTGAGACTACGTTTTGGCAAGTACGTGTACCTGCATTTTACAAATTATTAGGGCTTTGGATGCATGGAGCTTTGCCAATTTTTGTATTTGATAGATGACTCTTGCGTAGACAAACAAAAGAGAATCGACGTGAAACGCCGCGTCCCTACGCGTCCACATCGGTAGGAAGGAATAGAGCGGTCGTGCATGATGCTTCGGTTCTGCCTTAAAGTCAGGAAATCGCTTTTTTAGAACAGACGAATGTCGTTAGTCGACCTGTTAAGCAGAAAGCCAGATCTCCGGGTGACCGAATATCTAGAGACTTCGCGTCGATACCTTTCATGAGGTCGCATTTTCTACAGATTGGTTATAACCGTGTTATAATTTTCGGTATGAAGAGGGTCCATCACGAAGAAACGATAGGAGTGGCGAGGCGTTAACGTGGACTCAACTCCAGTAGCTTTCGTGAAATCGTGTAGTCAGCTGAGATAAATCAATGGGAGATTCGTTTCGGTAGTTGCATAATGACTTCATAAACAGATGTCCGAATGTCACGTCGATACCTTTCATGAGTTCGTGTTTTTCTACAGATAGGTTATCAACGCGCGTTAACGTGGACAGAACTTCCGTAGCTCTCGTAACATTGCGTAATCAGCTGAGATACATCAATGGAAGACTCTCTTCGGTATTTTCGCGACACGATATTTGTTATCATGAACCCGGTACTCGAACTCAGCGCATCGTTTACCAAAGCGAAACCTGCTGCAACCCTACCCATTTCTCCAACATCCCAGTGATTTCTCGTGGAAGTGCAGAGGTGTTCTCGGCTTCCAATAAAGCGAGTATCACGTCAACATATTCCTATACACACTCCTTCTTTGACCTGCATTCGGATGCGGCCGGCGCTGGTATTGCCTACCAAAAAGATAAGATCACCAGTTTTTACACATTGAGGATGAATGTTAGTCCCAAGCATCATCCATTGGTTCTTTGTGTAATTACAGCTGATCTGGCAATAACGGAGTAGCAACCGCGGGCGGTCAATCATGCTCATGCTCATGCTTAGTGTAAACATCTGGAAGTCAACTTGAAAACAAGTTCCATTCATGTAATAGTAATTGTTCGCTATTGAAAAACATCTCCAAAACCAGAAAAAACGAGCTTGTTTTCGAAATGTGGTTGAATCACTGATGAAAAACAACTTCTCGCAAATGAGGTATTTTAAGTTGTTTTCTGTGCAGTTTTGATAACATCATAAACACAAGTTACAGACTAGCAGTAGCAGTTTATATTCAATAATCTATATAATACAATTATGCTATAAAAGAACATCTCGAGAATAAGAATATAACAACAAAAGTTTACAATTGCACTTATAGTACTCTTATATGACTACTGTCATTGTCATTCTTTTCTAACATGTTTTGTGTGTTACTCGGGGAGCTACAATGTCCATAAAAAATGCTATAGCTGCTCAAAATTGAATATATCGAACTGAATGCTGAAAATCATGTTTTCTGCCAACACTACCAGTGTACCGCCGTCAATCAGATTTTTATGACCCCGTTGCGCCCTGAATATTGACCATTTTTTTTTACTTAGTCCAGCTAAGTGTATAAGCTCGATACAACAAGTTTTTTCTGATGGAGATCCTACTGAAGCCGGTACACTGGTAGTGTTGGCAGAAAAAGTGATTTTCAGCATTTAATTCGACATACTTAACTTTGAACAGCTTTAGTTTTTTTAGGAACATCCTAGATTTTCAATGTCTTCTGCAAAGTTGTTGAGCATTTGAAATACTTTAACGTAGCACATCACTGAGCTCACTAGAAAGAGAAATGCAAAAAAGTCGGGTTTTCCATACAAATTTTCATATAAATTTAAAAAGCAATGCGCCAGGCGGAGACAACATCAATCGACTTCTGATAAGTTTAGGATTGTTTTGGGCCCTAAAAGAAATTTGATTTGAATTGCGGGGTACAGAAAATACCTGGGCAATATCACAATTGATCAAATGTCTCTGATCGCAGTGATGAGTCCACGCAGAGAAGAAAAATCACTCATGTGTCAGATGATGTAAGAACAAACAAATACATATTTTATGTAGAGTGGAGTAGTATTGTGTAGGTGGACGGAATGTTCAAACTGGTTAGGCTTGGCATTATGTAAAACGCGATGATCTGTCTATAACACTATGAATACAATAAGCCATCATAACAGATTTTGTTTTTACTTTTTTCACTTTTTTATAGTGATAAATCATTGTTTCCATTAATATTTTTTCTTTCCCTATTGGTCTTATTGTATTGATTGATATTATTTTTATTATCATCATTACTATTATTATTGTGATTGTTGTTGTCTTTCAAACGAATGCTCTTTTTGTTCGCACCAATATCGAACTGTTGTGTCCTGCGAATGCCAAACATCAATAGCATGGTAAATAAAATATAGAAGAAATACGGTAAATACGGCTGGGCGGCTTTGATAATATAAAATATCTGCAATGATTTAACTATGTACAAGGGAAGCTCGCTTTGGTGCTGTAGAAGTAAAGATATTTGTCAATAATAAGTTCTAAACCATTTAAGGTAAACATACATATTCTATCCAAAACATTGGTACGATCATTTCACTAAATTTCATTATTTCGTCAGAGAAACCGCTCATTTCGGGAAGCACTAAATTACTTTGGGTTCGTGCACATTGATCAAGCGGAATTCCAAAAGAAGGATCAGCAATTATGTAACTATTATGTTTATCTCTATTAGGTGCCATTCCAGATATTTTCTGTGCCCTTGACAGATTACGAGCAAAGTAATGTGGACTGGTTGCTGCTACTGGAAAACCTATAAGCAGGCAATATTAATAGCATTTTTTTATGATACGATTTAATGACGTACCTAAAAGGCATTTCGACATATCAGTTATACCATTTTCTAGAGAATCGCTTTGGCCTTTGTAACAATCTGCTGTAGAATTTGGTAAGCGATCATAAGAATCATCTGGTAATATGAATTTGTATCCAATTAATGGTCCGCGGTGCACTTTCATCTGAAAATACAACGGAACTGCACGGCATAACGTACGTCGCCAATAAATGAGCACAGAGCTTTCATTCAGATTCTGTTGATAAGAAGCTCCTTCAGATGCATTTACTATCGATGCAAAGCAGTCTCCGTTTTCAGGAATAAAACCTGGAACTGTTTGGCGACTTCTGTAAGTATTAATCATGAAAAACTGTTCGTTTCCGTGCTGTTTTCCATGGCGGATGTTAACGCGATCGCTGTAGTCCTGATACATCTGAAATAATACAATTTATGCGTTACAAATATGTTAAAAGTTCCAGTCATCTGGAACATAAACAGTACAAATGATTTGTCAGATTAGGAAAAACCATGCCTCATCTAGCGTGATATTGTGGTCAACTGTTCATAGATAATGTCGCTTCTTATGTTTTTTTTTTCTTCGACTTTAAGACTTGTCGTTTTCCTTGATCATTTCGCAATTACTCAGTCTTTTGGCTGTTCTCCTAATCCAAATTACGAATAACTAATAATTATTGGGATTAGAGATACCGCTATTCTGTTTTCGGCAAAGTTATATTATCTACGATTTCCCACCTTTTACCAGATTTTTTACCGGAAGGTTCCAAAAGATCAACCGAACTTAGTGCTATGCGCGCTCAGCCTCTTCGGAAAGTTTAAGTAATACAGGATGTTTACCTTGAAATTATGATGGTACAATTAGTGAAAGCTCGGAGTTCAAATTCTTTTGTTATCTAGAATAGTGAAGAAAGGAATCGGCGGATCATTCGAAGCATGGTCACGGCGTCTCTGGTAGAAGCAACTTTTTCGAAAAAATAGTTATGCTCTAATACTCGTTATTCGAAAGCTCAAGGCGTCCTTTTCAATATGCTAGCAAAATAAAAATATTCTATCGGCGAACCACCTTTGAGTTGAGTCGTGCTTGGGCAGCGCTCCTGTAAATATTTATATTTATTTTAACTTTGTTTCAAACAATTCTATTGACCCGTGCGTCAGCAATTTCAAGTATATTTTCAACACCGCGCACAGTGCGTTGAGCCATAGACAAAAATCGTTTTTCTTTCTTTTTTATTTGGATGCACCAAGTACCCAGAAGTGTTCACAGATATCTCTTGGGTCGTGAACAAGTATTGGTGAGCTTTGAGAAGCATCACAAATACCAATACAAGCATAGCAAGCGTTAGCGTTCAGAGCAATCATTAGTTTCACATTTCGTGCTAAATTGTCGCGCGTTTTCTAAACGTTGGTAAAACTTAACTACTTCGTGTATTTCAATAACACAAAATAGAAAATAACAATCAAGGTTAGTGCAATATATTTCATTGATAGAGAGACTTGGTTTCGATTGCGTGTATGATTAATCGGTATCATGAGTTGGTGAAGGTATTAATCCTTAAAAAAACGCGAACTCAAACTTTCGTTAGCGTTTTAAAAAAAGTTCCACAGAGTTCCTCTCTAAAACATACATCAAAAGTTTGCTTGAAGTGTCCTCTACAAAATATATAAAAATTAGCTGCAACTTCCTGCAACTCTGAGAAATTTTTTATTTTTCGTATGTCAATGCCTATCGCTCGTGAAGCGGTAGATATTTGAAAACTGGTTTAACTACAATGCAAGCAAAAGAACACCATGTTTATTTCGTTATTATCGTCTCTACCAGAAGACACAGTTGAGCATGTTTATGAAAATTTGCACAAGTTTTCTGCTGTATATTGTCCGAAATTGAACTCGAAATGGGAGAAATGCAATCGAATAAAAAAGTATTTTATGAAAAAGCATGAAATTTTGTTGGAGTCACCGCTTGCTCTTCCTCGATTCGGTGAGAATAATAATTATGAATACAACCACATTTCTTCTCGTGAGCGTCCTCAGAAACCTCTTGAAAGCTGCTCAACCAGAATTATAAAACGGCGAATTGCAAAGCTCGTTGAAAATAACTCCCCAAAAGAATTAGTATTTGCTGCTACCGTTTCGAACAACTATTCCAATTCGTCTAAAGATGACCCAAACTTGACTTGATAATATAATATGCATCATGAAGAATTTTAAATTGTTTGTTACTCTGGTGATTAAATATACAAAAAATAATAAAAATTATACGTAAAAGAATACCAAAAAAAATTTTTTTTTTTTTTGTTATAAATGCGCATAACTCACTTTTGCAATTATGTAAAAGTAAGTAAAACTTAGAAACCGCAGTTTTCGTTACAGTGTACAACTTTTACAAAGAGATTAACGGTTTCTGGTATAGGATGAGTGCGTTGGCGTTTGGGACAGTTTTGTGATTAAGTGTATCACATAAGACTTTTATGCATTTGGTAGCTCTGAAGGTAACGAACAACTTTCCTTGGTACATCAACATGTTTTATCGACAAAATCGTGTAGTTTTGATTTTTGTCTCGTCTTACCCTACATTCAACGCACTGTGCCGCGTAGTAATCGATAGTTAATTTTTTCTATACCGTACCGGCGCGCAACGTGAAATGCATTGCTGTGTAAAAACATGCAGTATCGACGACGATCGCTTCATATGGAAGTGTGAATTTGGTTCTAAATATTTTCACGCGGCATGTATTGGGGTTCAACGGCACCAGGAAAACTATATCTCGCGTTTCATAATACCACGGTGCGAGGAGTGCCAGCATCATCTAAAAGCTGGAATTGATACTAGTTAGGTGCTAAACGATCAAAAGGAGCTGAAAAGCTCAATCAAAGCATAAACCACAACGTACCTTCATGTAGTTACCAAAATTGCGGCAATACCAGAATCAATCAGACCTATCATAAACCTGTGAAGAATTCCCTCCCGGCTAAAGAGTTAGCTGCCAAAACAACATTTTCAAATCCTCCGGTACAAACACAGCATGGTTTTAGGATCCAACGTGGCGAAGTACATCGCTTTGGAAGGTGTGATACGTAGGGCTGATATCGACACGAGTGGCGCGATTTTTAGAAGGTCTGTTCAGTTCTTTGGCTTCGCCGATGACATTGCTATTGTAGCACAAACCCTTGAGAAGATGACGGAGACGTACGTCAGACTGAAGGCTAAAGCCGGACGAATTGGACTGGCCATCAACAATCGAGAACTAAGTACATGAGAGGAAGATGTTCCAGAGAAGACAGTATAAACCTCCCGCCTCGAATTCATATTGGCGGTGATGAAATCGAGGCGGTAGACAAATTCGTGTACCTCGGCTCACTGGTGACTGCTGACAACGACACCAGCAGAGAAATTCGTCGACGCCTTATGGCAGAAAATCGTGCCTTCTTTGGACTCCAGAGGACGCTCCACTCGAATAAAATCCACCGCCGCACGAAGTTAACCATCTACAAAACACTGATCAGACCGGTTGTCCTCTACGGCCACGAAACCTGGACCATGCTCGTGGAAGACCAACGCGCCCTTAGGGTTTTCGAACGGAAGGTGCTGCGTACTATCTGTGGTGGAGTGCAGATGGAAGATGGACCATGGCGGAGGCGGATGAACCACGAGTTGCATCAGCTGCTGGGAGAACCACTCATCGTACAAACGGCGAAAATCGGGAGACTACGGTGGGCATGTCGATAGGATGTCGGACGATAACCCGGTGAAAAAGGTTCTTGATAACGACCCGACTAGAACGAGGCGACGGGCGAGGTAAGTGGTGATGTACTGAATCCATATCCGGCAGATTGTCAACTGCCACAAGTAGACCTGGTCTCTACGATAGAGCGTTCCGATTTGGCGAGCAGTACAGCATCTACTTCAGCTTCAAACTCATCATCTACGTCGGCATCTTCCGTTTCATCACATTCATCCCAGAGTCTCTCGTTTGCACCATGTAAGCCGTGTGCATGTAGGCATTCGTGTTTTGCCAGAAACTGACGGACCCCTTGGAGGACAAATAAATACAGAATTGACGGCATCCTCGCAAGAAGAGGTAATTAGCTTTAGTGAAACAGTAGTGTATTGTCAAAATTTTAATCGAATGAAAAGTGCGAGCAAAATGCAGCAAATTTTCAAAAAAGTAAATGGCTGTCATTCTAGCTACTGAAACAACCTGGACAGAAGATATTAAAAGTGAAGAAGCCGTTGGTTTGATGTTTTACGAAGTGATCGCGATTTGAAACTATCAGTAAAGGAATCTGGTGGTGGAGTACTCATTGATGTAAATGCTACTTTACAATCAGAGTTACTTACTAGTGAAAAACACGCTGAATTTGAAGATGTTTGGGTGAAAGTTTTAATGAATAATGGAAAACATCTGTTTGTTTTCGTTTCTTTTCCTCCCGATATGGTTAAATAAGCTTCGTACGAAATGTTTTTCAAAACAGCACAACTTATATAACTTATAACCATGGACGCAACTAAGGAAAAATTCTAGGGGGGCTAGT
This sequence comes from Wyeomyia smithii, assembly GCF_029784165.1. Classification (NCBI taxonomy): domain Eukaryota; kingdom Metazoa; phylum Arthropoda; class Insecta; order Diptera; family Culicidae; genus Wyeomyia; species Wyeomyia smithii. Next base: position 125,588,849 of record NC_073695.1, on the reverse strand, counting down.
TTTCATACATTTCATTTAAAGAAAGAGAAAAAAAGCGCAAGTTTAATAACGCATCTAATAGTGTCGTAACAGTAGAAAAAATCACTTCAATCGGGATTGAATCTCCAAAGATGTATTGAATATCTTGACCACAGCGTCAACGCCAACCTCTTTCAGCAACACTGATTCGATATTGAGGAGAGCTAGGTTTGGTAAACGGCTGGGCAGTGCGTACCAGTAATAACCCCGTGCCAACTGGCCAACTAACATTAAATAGACTCTAGTGTGGTCGAAGGCATAATGCCATATCCCTACCTCTGCGTAGTACCGACTGGAATCCGAGTAACCAAGGGAAGATCGGTGAGCCGGTGGGAACTTGGTCGTATGCTGAAAGGGAAGGGGTAGCTGTTCTCCTTGGAGAGCAGCTTGTTTGAGCGTATGTTCCCCAGGATAGGGGCTGCTTAAACAGCGTCTAATCCGAAGCGGACTGTTGAACTTATAGCGAATTTCTTTATTCCACTAGCTCACCTCGTTTTGACCTTGAAGCAACCTAACTGCTGTCAAAACCATTCTTTATTCGCTCGATATTGACCCAGTATTGACCTGGCGTGCTGCCCGAAGCTCACTGTAAAATTTGTCAGCTTCAACTCGCCACCGCAGGTGCTTAGTTCGTAAACAATTATCTGGCATCTCTTTCTCATATGCGTCGTAAATTGCGATGTCGTTTCTTTATCACTCGGCAGATTGCCCGAACACAGAATGAAGAAATTCGCTATAAAAAATGCGGTGTCTCGCCAGTCACACCCAATATGGCAGCCTCGTCGCGAGACTACCCGGTCAGAATAGCATAACTAAAATATTACGGAATTCTATCAATGGAGATACAAATAACATATTTTGATACAATGTTGTATTTTTCCATAAAATTTTAATAACAAAATTGAATCCAGCGGGGGCCTAGTGTGGTTGGTAACGTCTCCGCCAACCACGCTCGACGCCTGGGTTCGAATCCCACCGCCGTGTTGATGGTTGTGAGGTGGCGTGATCCACTCACAACCAACCCAACTGGTCTAGATTCAATACTAGCCGACACCGGGAGATTTTCTGAGGCGAAAAATCTCTGGGATCACGCCTTCCATCGCATGAGGAAGTAAAGCCGTTGGCGCCGGTCCGTTAATAAACGGGTCGTGAGTTAGGGTCCTGGGTGTGGAGTCGCCTCCCTGGGCGTCGGTGATTGGCCACAACAGTGGCGGAACTAGACCGACGGAAAATAAGCGAGAATAAAAAAAAAAATTGAATCTGAATGAGTTAAAACAACGATGACTAGAACAAGATACCTGACTCTTGCAGAATTCATCGGACATGATTGTCGCTGCGCGTGAGCAAAAGTCGAACTAATTTATACACTGTTAGTATGATGTATACTTAACGTCAAAATCAACTGACGACAAGGCCAAGACATGACTGCTGAAAGGTGAAACAATTTTTTCAGTATCAATAGAGCTTTCTACGCCAAATCTCACCAATACAGGCTTAGTCGTGTATCCTTATAAAATCGATTTTTTTTTTCAACCAAAAAATCAGCTGATATTCAATTTAGAAAAATATTTCACTTATGAAGCCTAATTCATTAGTGTTACCTGTTTTAACAAACTTTGTTTTAGTGGAAAAACAGATTAAATAAAACTTAAAATCGGTTTACAACTTGAATCAAAGTTCGGGGCAGGGGGAAATTTTTTGTTACCACCAGCGTGTTGATTATTTGCAACCAAAAATAAAACTTGTATTAGTGAAATCGACCACTAATACTTGCGCAGATAGGAAGGTCTATGTGGACGACTGTTCGGTGCTGCCTCCAAAAAAATGATAATAATGCGTACGAATGTTTAGTTCTCAAATATGAAGCTTTTCGGAAGAATCAAGAATTACACAGTGCAACAAAAATTAACTTTTATTCTGCCTTGGTTTCTATATATGATTTTTTGCGTATTTTTTTTTTATTTTTATCTGGAGGGTGGATATTTTTCTATCTCAAATAAATCCAATTTAAACTTTGCGGTTTTGGTTGGATTTCTTGATATATGTCACATGCATGCTACAATTTTTTTATTTTTTTGTAATTGATCGGTCTATATAACTAAACCCAAACGTAAGATCATAATGAATAAGGTGTTTTTTAATAGTTATATGACTCATGAGAGCTGTTTACATAGAAGTTTGCAACACTCAATAGTATATTTTTATGTTCTGTTTGTGTTGTGTTTTCAGCATGGTGTGCATTACTCCAGCACTAAATGCAATGTGTTTTCTGATTTCTTCTGGCGTAAACGGTTTGAATTTGAATTTGTTTCGTGCTTCCTGTGCCTCGTCGTTGCACAGTCCAATTGATAGAAGCGTACCTATGTGAAAAAAAAAACTAGATCTAACAGTTTCACAGAGGCTTAGAAAAAATTATGTTCATCATCATAGCGTATGTTCGATTTTCTCAGTATATGTTTCCTACTCCCATTTTATTTTTGATTAACGTTAGGATTACGTAGAAACTCTTAAGTATTTCTTCATTGAGGCTTGTGATCTCTGATACTAATTCATATATATTGACAAATCTGTGAGCTAAATTCTGTTATTCTCACCATCATATAGAAGTTCACTAATTCGCTTTCAACGCATTCCGAATGGCGATTTCACGTGCTTCAGAAACTAGGTTGTCGCTACTCACTACAATGATTTAGCCATAGTTAAACGATAGCTTACTTTCGCCAAGAGTTGTATGAAGCGAATGTAGGCGTGCGAGGGTTACATCCTAAATTTGTATTTTTCAGGATCGTCAACGTCACGATCGCTTTTAAATGTTCTTCCTTAACGATGACGTATAAGCTTGTGAAGTTATTTTAGTGAAATAATTCCCCACTTTTGTCTCCTTTATGTAGGAAGCAATTTTTGATGTAACTTAAATGCTGTCGATAAAAGTAGGGTGAAGTTTTTTTATTTTCCGAGATGATTCTGGTAATTTCCTGGGTTGTTTCGTGTTTAAAAAACTATTATTGGTAAACGTAGAGTTAAAGCTTGCATATATGGCAATACTTCTACTGCTAAAACACATGTAGAATATAAGATATTAGGGACGAATGACCGCCTCGGTTAAAATCCCCTGAACAAAAAAAAAATATATATATATAAATATATACTGTTGCCTGTTTTTTTATGAAAAAGGCTTTCATGAATCATAAAACTGTTGGAAAAAACCTTATTTTGTATGATCTTACGTTTGGGTTTAGTAATATAGACCGATCAAATACAAAAAAAAATAAAAAATAGTAGCATGCATGTGACATGTATCGAGAAATCCAACCAAAACCGCAAAGTTCAAATTGGATTTATTTGAGATAGAAAAATATCCACCCTCCAGATTTTAGATATTATAAACAGAAAAGTACGACCTTTCAAACGCAATCAATAGTTTTAGTTTGTGTTTGCTATTTGAGTAGATACAAACATTTGAAAAAGGCGTATTTTGAAAGCGAAAAACCTAATAACTTTTCTTGTGTATGAGATAGCGCTTTCTAGTATTCAGTGAAAATATGCACCTTAAAAAGACCTAAAAACTGTTAGAAGACCAAGTTTTAATAGAATCAAAAGCAAAAAAGTTACATCGAAAAAACTAGATTTTTCAGCGACACCCTAACTTGCTATATTAAATTCATCATACCGTGAAAACTATGCAAGACAGAGACTAGCTTTCTTCGGCAAAGTTGTTTAGAATTTATGGATCTACAACTCCTCTGAACTAAAAAGAACCGTATCTTTATCAGCAAAAAAGTTAGTTTTGCTATTTTTGATAAAAATGGAGCCACCCTAATTTTTATTTTCTATAAAGAAGCGCTTTTTTAATCACAAAATATCTTTCAGATATACTATTAACCTAACAACAGCTGTTTTGCACAAAAAATTAAATACCGCTAAATCGACGTTCTGGACCACTGTGCAGCGTGTTGATTATTTGCAACCAAAAATAAAACTTGTATTAGTGAAATCGACCACTAATACTTGCGCAGATAGGAAGGTCTACGTGGACGACTGTTCGGTGCTGCCATAAAAAAAATGATAATAATGTGTACGAATGTTTACTTCTCAAATATGAAGCTTTTCGGAAGAATCAAGAATTACTCAGTGCAACAAAAATTGACTTTTTTTTCTGCCTTGGTTTCTATATATGATTTTTTGTGTATTTTGATGCAAAACCAAATTTCCTCGAGTTTGAACATATTTCAACTTAAGGGGCAACAATGGCGCCATTTTGAATTTTTGAGAAATCGAAAATGTTTGATGTTTTTTCGACGCCATTTTGTTTTAAGACCAAATATCAAAATTCTAAGAGTTTGTCCACCTATTAGCATCTTCTTACCCATCTTAAAAAAAAAAGATCTTAAATCGGACAAAAACTGAGCTCAAAACGGTGATTCTACGAAAGCGGTATTGGCATGGTTTTAGTATGTTTCACAAAACAGAAAAATATCGAGTATGTCTGAGTATTATTGCTAATGCCTTGATATCTAAAAGTGATAGTCAAATTTAGTCCTATATCAATTTTGCCCCAATTCCCCTATTTGGGGCGGAACCGACATGCTGCTGACATTTTACGTAGATCAGACACCTACCAATCGATTTCTGAGACTTTTTTACAAAATATATAATTTGACTAACACTTTTAGATATTAGCGCATTACCATTAATGCTAAGACATACTCGATATTATTCTGCTTTGTAAAATATGTTAAAAACATGCCAAAACCGTTTTCGTAGAATCACCGTTTTGAACTCAGTTTTTGTCCGGTTTAAGATCTGTTTTTTTAAAAGATGGGTAAGAAGATGCTAATATGTAGACAAACTCTTAGAATTTTGGTATTTTTTTTTTCACTTCTCTGTATGCCTGAAGGGCACTGGGTACTGAAATGCCTCTGCGACATTCTTGCTGATTGTGTTTTGTGGCGGGCCCCGATTGCTGTGCACAGGTTACGGATTGTTCGTACTCATTGATGGAGTAGAACTGTTTTGTTGTAAACCTGTACCCCAATTAGGTACAACATAGTTGATGAAACTAATGACCTGCTTGGGATTGGAGCTCCATGCTTGGTATGGAGTTAAAAGGTAACTTCCTAAGAAGTTGTACCTAGAGGAAGCAAGAGCTTCGCAAGAGCAAAGCAAATGCTCTGAACTCTCTGGTTCAGATTTGCAGAATCGGCAGGTGTCGTTCAACACTACGCCGATTTTCTTTAAATGATAAAAAGCGGGACAGTGTCCGGTGAGGAGTCCCGTGATTATCCGTAGGTCACTACGATTTAGACTAAGTAGCTTTCTGGCGGTTCCAGGGTTCGGATAGATAAACTGTTTGCCTTGTCTACAACCCTGTGCCTGTTGCCATTGGGATACTATTTCTAGCCTTTCCCAAGTTAATAGTTCGCTTTTGATAGCGGAAATGGACGTACCCAGAAACGGCTCGGGACCAATAAACCGCTGAGCTGATCCCTGTCTTGCTAGGTAGTCAGCGTGTTCATTACCCTCGACTCCGCAGTGTCCGGGCACCCAAAACAGAAAAACTGAATTCTGTCGGGAAAGTTCCCGTAGAGTTTCAATGCATTCCCAAACAAGTTTGGAAGCGCATTTGACGGACTTAAGTGCTAGTAGTGCTGTTTGACTGTCCGAGAATATACCGATTTTCGCATGTCTGTAGTTGCGTTGCAGACATATTTTTGCGCAGATATATATCGCATATACCTCTGCTTGAAAAACGGTGGGCCATTTTCCCAGGGAAAACGTTTCCCTGATACCGGGTCCGTATATACCAGATCCCGTTAGGGATCCCATTTTCGAGCCGTCCGTATAAAAATTGACGATGCCAGGTGGAAGATTAGGCCCTCCATTGTTCCACATAGAGCGGTTTGTTTCAATCACTCTATATGGAATATCCATGTTGGTCCTAACGTCCATCCAGTCGGAGACTGTGGTTAATAGCGGAGTTAGTTTGAACTCCCTAAGTATGCGAAGGTGGCCGATTTGGTCCCCTTCAAGTATGGTTTTCCTCCTTTGCAACCTTAGAGCGCCAAGCTCTGCTTCCTTTTTCACATGAAGATGTAGAGGTAGTAGGCAAAGCATAGCTTCCATGGCTGCAGTTGGAGTTGTTCGCATAGCGCTGGTAACCGAAAGACATGCAAGTCTTTGAACTTTTTTGAGTTTGGCTTGCGCAGTCACTTCGTTCACCTTAGGCCACCACACTAGGGCAGCATAGGTGATTCTTGGTCGGGCAATGGTCTTGTAAGACCAGAGTGCCAAGTCTGGTTTTAGTCCCCAGGTCTTACCGAACAGAGTTCTGCAGGCCCAGATCGCTGAGATCGCTTTCTTAGCGGCATGATCCAGTTGTGCAGACCAGTTCAGTTTCTTGTCCAAAATAATTCCGAGATATTTGACTTCATTGCTGAAGCCCAGTCTAACTCCATTCAGTATTGGAGGAGTGATGGAGATCGTCCTTCGTCTGCCGAATGGAATTAGGACTGTTTTTAAGGGGTTTATGTTTAGACCCTCCTGTAAACACCATGACATGGTGGTATTCAGAGCCGTTTGCATTCGGCTCGACAGAGTTGCGTCATCTTTACCTCTGACGATGAAAACGATGTCATCGGCGTATCCAATGACCTCGTAACCAAGCTGTGAAAGCTTGTTGAGAAGTGCGTCGACAACTAGTGACCATAACAAGGGCGAGAGAACTCCTCCTTGCGGGCACCCCTTGACCACTGACATTGTTACAGACGAATCTCCCAAGGTTGCTGTGATCACTCTGCTAGAGAGCATTGCGTGTATCCAGTTCCTTGAGGTTTGGTCGATTCCCTTATTAGAAAGAGCCGTATCAATTGATGCAAAGGACGTGTTATCGAAGGCCCCTTCAATATCAAGAAAGGCACATAGCGCCGTCTCCTGATAACTTAGGGACTTTTCAATCAACGTCACTAAGCTGTGAAGAGCAGTTTCTGTTGACTTGCCGCTTTGATAGGCATGTTGGTTCCTGTTCAGCGGGGAGTCTTTAAGAAACTCGTCACGGATATATTTATCCATTATTTTCTCCATCAACTTGAGAAGCGATGAAGTCAGACTTATGGGTCTGAAAGTTTTAGGTAGGGTTTTGTCCTTTCTTCCAACTTTGGGGATAAACACTACCTTCACCTTCAGCCAGTTATCCGGAATATGGCCCAGGATAAAGCTAGCTCTGAAGAGGTTGATGAGTTCGGACATGATAACTGCGGCCGATTTTTGTAGAAAGATGGGTAGTATGCCGTCTGGACCAGGAGACTTCATAGGGTCGAATGAGCCTAGAGCCCAACCTATTGAAGCTTCCGTGAACAGTCGACGGGCCAGCAGGATGGACTCCCGAGACGCCATATGTCTCGAATTGTCCTGCCGCGACCCATCACTATTCAGTTCTTCGGTCTCTGTCGATCCAGGAAAGTGGGTGCTTATAAGAACCTCCAGCGTTTCCTTGGTAGTGACAGTGAGGCATCCATCCTCTTTCCTCACCTGTCCTAAACCATTAGTATGGTCTTTGGACATCGCCTTTTGGAGCCGCGTAGCTTCCGGCAGAGTTTGGATTCTTTCACAGAAACTAACTCTGGATTTCCGTTTAGCCTTGCGTAGCTCGGCGTTGTACTTAGTGAGGGACGCCCTGTAGTCGTCCCAGTTAGACGTGACTTTCGCCCTGTTGAACAACCGCCTAGTTTCCCGACGAAGGTCACTAAGTTGATCATTCTACCAGGGTACGTCACGGCATACTGACCGCTGTGTTAGTGGACAGCTAGCGTCGAAAGCATCCATGATTCTGTTTTGTAGATCATTTGCTGCCGAATTCAGGTCAACTGAATTTCGAATGTTGCTGTAACTGAAAGTTCGTGAATCGATCAGGTGTCCCTTAAAGGATTCCCAATCTGTATTCTTAGGATTTCTGAACAGCTCTCTTTTCAGAGGGTTAGCCTCTATATTAAAAACGATGTGTCTGTGGTCCGACAAACTAGTTTCATCGGAGACATGCCAATTTTTAATACTTTCAGAAATAGAGGCGCTACACAGAGTGAGATTAAGGACCTCCTGTCTGATAGCGTTGATAAACGTGGGGTTATTCCCTACATTACATACATTGACATCGTTAGAAGTAAGGTATTCAAGTAGGTACTCACCCCTGGTGTTGGTGTCCGAGCTACCTCAGATCGTGTGGTGAGCGTTGGCATCGCAGCCGATCAGAAACGGCTTGTTGATGGCCTTGCAGTACCGCACGAGCGCAGCAACTTCGGGTGGCGGTATATCACCTTGGTCGCCCGGGAAGTAGGCCGACGCGACAACCATTTCCTGCTTTCCTCTGGTTGTCGGTACTTCAACCGTGACGGCAACGACGTCGCGTTGGATAAATTCTGTAATAGGTAAAAAATTTAGTTCTCTATTTAGCAGAACTGCAGTCCTTGGTTTGGACTGCGTGTCACAGTAGATTAACCTACCGTTAGGAGCGTTAAGTCCGAGAACTTTGGATTCGTTGATCCACGGCTCCTGGATGAAAGCAGCCGCTAGCTGCTCTTTGGCGAATCTCCTGCAAAGAACACCCGAAGCGCCTTTTGCGTGATGGAGATTCGCTTGCAAGCAGCGAAGGCTGCTCACTTTGCAGTGAAGTTGCCGTCTTTGTCCGGATCGGAAGATGATCCTGGTATTGGCTGACGGCTGCCAACAGCGGTTTGGCTGGTTGATGGAAGTTGCTCTTCCTTACTGTTCGGCTTCGGTTGCAGCAGTCGATTGGCAACAGAAGGTCGTCGCGCACACTGTGGCGGTTTTTGACTCCGGGGGGTGCGACTTTTCGGTGGTTGATGCTTCACACTCTTGCGAGTCTTCGGCGGAACTGTCCGAGCAGCCGCGGGGTTGCGTTGTTTGGGTGGTGACAGGGCACTCACGAGGGAGCATCCTGCGCGTACCTTCCCAATCGCAGGGTTGCGTTTGGGTGGTTGTGGGGCACTCCCGGAGGAGTTTCCCACGCGAACCTTTAGCCCATTCGCAGGATCGCTTTGCCTGGGTGGTGGCAGAGTACGCCCGGAGGAGTTACCCGCACGTACCTTCCCTGACATTGCGACGGAGTCTTTCCTGCCTGTGACGTTCGGCCTTCCGCTTACCTTTCGGATGCGTGCTTTGCCGAAACCGTAGTGCAGTTCATTATTTCTACTCTCAACGATTTTGGCCGATTCTTCGTCAATATCCAGAACTAGTTCGACCAAGGTCTCTACCAATTTGCGGTTACAGACTCGCCACATTTTGGTAGAGAGATGGTCGTTCTGATTCTGGAGTGAACGAAGAATCTTCTCGTCCGGAGAGTTCGCACTGTCCGCGAAGTAACCGACATACCGTCTGGCCTTCGGCAGATCCTTCATGTGGTATACACGAAGTTGTGCTCCCTCCCATGGTACGAGAGAAGGTACCTCCCTTTCCAACCATTGCACTGTGTCGTTGTCGGCACAGGCAAGTTGCAGGAAGCCATTTTTTAGATGGCAACCGTTAAACTTGGGCTTGGTGGTTGGATTTTCCTGGTCCGCAATGTGATCGAGGATGGAGGTCCGGACAGCCTGAAGCTGGTCCGTTGTGAGTAGGGAGCTGGGGTGGGTAGCAGAAGTAACCGCAAGGCTTATAGCTCCCACCATGTCCCTATATGTGGCCTTCGGGAGTGGCTTCGAACCCGATGACCCCAAACCAGTGCCGTTCCGCAGTTTTTTAGGCTGTGGACACTTAGTACTGGTGTTTGGGGACACCAAGTCGTCCGACCGCTGTCGCTTGACGGCAACTTGGTTCGATTGAGCAGGCTGCTCTGTTGGAAGGAGGGCCAGCTTCCTGGCTTCTTCGTACGAGAGACCGGAGCGAAGATTTTTGCTCAGTCGCCGCCTTTGCGCATTTGAAAGTCGCTTGACAAGGGGTGCCGATGATTCGGGTTTCCCTTCGTCATCGGGCCTTGTCTGTGGACCGGGAACTAAGTCCATTTGACTTTCGTCATTCCCTTGTGGAGAAAGTAGGATTAAGGATGAAGCAGAGGGTCCTCCGTCCAGCGATTCGCTGTCGAGGTTGAAATCATCCTCATGCTCATCCGTTCTGCCCGGTGCGTTTGTTTTTATTGGACTACGCTCCGATGAGTCCATGGGTTCCGGCAAAGAAAGGCTACCGGTGGCCGAATTTTGTGAAGTTTTGTCGTTCATAAAATTCCCACGAGTCGCTGGGTAAAGAAGAGTCCGCTGCATCAGTGACCCGCGTGATGCAGTAAGGGCTAATTACTGTGAAGGGTGCCCTGGTACTCCACAGGCTCCGTTAGAGGCTGGGTATTTCTTAACCCCCCCCCCCCACCACGTCATCCATCGGCACGGGTCGCATAACACCTTAGCTTAGGGGTTTTAACCATTGGATTTTACGCAACAGCCATGGTTAAGAGCTGTTGCAACCATCCTCCTTTACAGGGGCTTTGGACCCTCTGCTACAGTTCTCAATAATTCAAGTCTATTCGTAAAGGCTAAACTGAACCAAGAGAATCGTAACAGTCGGAGTTCAATTTTGGTATTTGGTCTTAAAACAAAAAGGTGTAGAAATACTACAAGGTATACAGCCCTAGGGTTGTATGAAATGGTGACGTGGGACTAAACACTGTAATTAGGGGATTTTGTGTTACAAAATATACAGAGTCTGCAAACAGAATCAATGTGTTTGCTCAGCGACTGTACGTTTTTTTATTTTCAGCCTCCCTGGAAATCAATTTTTGGAATATTTTCAACAACACTCGAAAGAATATCATTTATATTTGGCGATATTATGCCTGTAGTATTTTTTTGTGCAAAAAATATGTATTTGACAAGGCACAAAGCACAAAGAATTTCTCGTAATGCGTCAAAGTCAGAATTAACTCTATATCCTCAAAAACCAAATCCAATAATACTTACGTTATCATAATTAATGGGTTTGTCTTATTTAACTCTAATTAAATCAAATCTATAGTATGGATCTTACTTTCAAAATAATATGGAAGCCTTTGCAAAGGCTCATCAATTGGCAAACAGAAGAAAATATTTTAAACAAAATTATTGACAAGTTCCAGCAAAAAATCGTAGCAATCCACATATACATTTTTTTTGCTTGACAATTTTTTTCATTTTCCTACAACTACATTCGCTGTATTACGAAAACAGGAAATATACGTTTATTATGGTAAAGCTTAGAATAATCATATATCATCTAACTTCTTTGAAATGTAAAAGAAAATATGTACGAATCTTACTAAATAAACAAAAAAATCACAAGCATTCGCAGGCTCTTACTCTTCTATAAATGTATATATTTAGGAATTTACTCTTTCGATACTATCCGGTCACGATTATTTAGTGAATATCGAAGATAAAATTAAATAAATGTCCGTTGCAAAAATTTACAATTCTTGTTGAGTAATTTATGGTAATCATATTTATGATATAAACTTTCAATCACCATCAACAGCAGCATTGCAGTTTTTCCTCAATTGCATACGAATAGAAATGTACGAACAAAAGTGTATCACTGCAATACGAATAGTACCGCTGCAGTACGAATAGAAGTGTACCGCTGAAATGTACGAATAGAAGAGTACCACTGCAATCATAGACGACGAGAGACCTGCGGTTCTTCACTCCACTGGTACTGTTGCTTTTACCGGCATGTTTTCTTTCAAGACATCAGTTTTTATTAGGTTCTTCAGAACCTTACACGCAGGTTTAGAAATTGTTCAAGGATGGGTATTGTTTCAAACTTTCAAGAAACCTTTCACCTTTGAGACATCATAGTAGTCTAAGCTCATGGAAACAAAAATAAATTGACCTATTGGGACGGGGAGACTCTGTCAATTTTTATCTCGAAATTGATACAGGGAATATCACAGGGAACGGATGGTGTCCATTCACGTCGTCTGTGCTAGGAATGCTCGCATGTGATTGGTTCATTATTCGCGTAAATTTGTTATTGAAATTTTTCATCAATTTTACCGCTTAGCAATGAAATTAGAGTGATAATTAGCATATTAAAAAATTGTTATACATTTTATCTATCCAACAACATATTGGTTATTATTATCCATCATGTGGTTATGCTGTAATTAACGTTTGAAATCTGACGCAACATTTGCCCGTTTCATTTCCAATTTTACAGAATGCATCCCAGTATAGTAAACAAAGAAGTGTCCCACTTCAAAAACATCGAAAGTTTCCTATTTCCCGAAAATTCAAAATGGCGCCATTGTTGCCCCTTAAGTTAAAATATGTTCAAATTCGGGGAAATTTATTTTTGCATCAAAAATTAAAATTAAGCGTACCATCAGAAATTCCTGATAACCGCTATGAGCACGCTCTACAACCAAGTTTTTCACTCTTGCCGAGTTTAATAAAGCAAAAATTGGGTGCCCCGGTGAACCTGACTATATGCACAATGGTTCTGAAACTTGGCTTGCGACATATCAAACTTTAAGTTTTGGTAGAATGGGACCTGAAAATAAATATAACTCCTAATATAAACCCCCACTCTAACGGTCAATTTCACACTTTTTTTTCGTACTTTGAAGTGCAAAAAATATGGCAATAGCATTAAGCGCAAAAAATGACAATATCATCAATCTGCATGTTATCTTAAGCGTCGAGCTGACCAAACTGCTACACCTTTTTAATATACAATCTTGAACAGCTCAACGATCGATGACAGACTATGCACGATAAATCGGTTTTGCTCATAGTGACAATTTTATGAGAATTTAGGTTATCAGATGGCAGCACTAACCGTCGGAAATCGGTTGTGTTTAAAATGTATGAAAAATATGGAAGTTAGGTATCTTGTTCAGGTTATCTTTGGTTATAATAACAAAACCTGAAATGAAATAATTTTGAAACGAGTCTAACTAATTTTTCGTTTTTAACAAAACCTGTTGTTTCTAACAATGTTTGTTATTATATTGTTCTATATACTATCTTATTTTGTTAGAAAGCTGAAACATTTGTAACAAATTTTGATATATGTTTGATACTAGTAGAATCATTTCTGTTATTTTAACACCTAACGGGATCGAATTGAAAACACATTCTGTAAGGTTTTTCCCGTAAAAAACTAACAGCTTCTGTTACATTTTGACGTAGAATTACGTCTTACGGCAACATAGACAGGAGACCAGTTTCATTACAGGGATCCAATTTCAAAAACCAAAAACATCGAGAGCGTCACAAAAATTGTCCATTTTCAACCGTTTTAAGCTCAGTCAGTTTTCAACCGATTTTCGTCATTTTTGCAGTAATCGATTGGAAAATCAACCAAGCACCCGTCCAAATGCAGAAAGTTGTAATCTGATTGTTCGAACGATTGTACTATTGAAAATTGTCTAGCCTTGTCGAAACGCAAATGTCGACCTCTGGTTGGTCGCACAATGCTTTTCTCCCTAACAAGGTCGACGGAATATACCTAGTTGACTAAGAATGCGCGCTTTGTGTTTCATGTAGGGGTACTGGGGGTAAACCCGACCCCTAAGGAAAATGATTCTTTAGTAGCACTTGATGGCGAGTATTGTTATATTTCTTTCACAGAATCATTGCCCAGATTGTTTTCTACAAGATATGAAGGTTTTCAGTACTTTCAAACTGTCATTTTACAAGGAATAGTGAAGTTTTGAAACTAAGCTAAAAACGACGTTTAGCAATCAGTGCGGGTGAAACCGTCACCCCTTGGGGGTAACACCTAAGTTTGTTCATGAATTAACTCGAATTAACTTAGCCAATTTGAATTCGGAAACCGCCTAATGAGAGATCCTACATTTCTGTATGTTAGTGTTGAATTTGGTTGTTGTCGGTTGGCTGGTTTTGTGCAGATTGCCAAGTTCCGGTAAACATTATGTATAAACAATGAAAGAATTTGATACTCGGTAAGCCTATCATGTGGCACTTTAAATCATATTATTAACTAGTTTCATTGAAGCCAGGATCAAACTGACCACACCGGAGCATATTTCAAATACCACCGGGAAAGCCGTCAGTGTTGTGACTTGATTCAGTACATTTGGCACCTCTAATAACCCTTGGAATCATTCATAAATCACAGATGAGCTTTAGTGCATGGTTCTAAGTCGATTAAATAATTTATTTGTCAGCGAGACATCGGTAATAGATGAGAAATATGTGTCAGAAACATCAAACTAGCCTCAGAGCATGTCGGGCTCACCCCACTCACTGGGTGACGGTGCTACCCCGACAGCACACATTTTTTTAAAAGAGTATTTCTACAAATTTATCGCTTCAATTTACCTCATATCGAATTCCTGTGATTGCTAACAATACAGGCAATAAATTGTAGAGCAACGAAAAATTATTTTAGTCTTTTCAAATGAATAAAAGCTTAAGTTCCACTCACAAAAAAATTACATCCGTTTACGCATTAGCTGCAGTAGCGTATGTTTCGTCTATTATTTTGACGTTTCACGGTGGCTTCGATGTGTCTTAAAATGTCTAAAACATTAAATACCAACACTTCACATATTCCAAAACACAGTTAATTAGCGTTTTCTAGTAAAATCCTAGGGGTGATGGTCTTACCCTCAGTGCCGGGCTTACCCCCAGTACCCCTATAATTCATTCCATGATTGTGCCGATACCACACGGACGTTGGTTGCTGATCGTGAAGAAGAAAGAAAAGCCGGGTTTCAATTTCTGGCTGATCGCGCTGGGCGCGTTGATACTTAAGCACCTGACTATCTGGCGGCTGTTATGGAGTTTTCGGCAGCTGCAGAATTATTGGAAATGGCAGGCAATTCTACTGAAGAAAACGGGAGAACTAGAATCATCGGCGAATGGTTATCCGAAATGATGATAATTGAACAAACTTGCCAGTTTGTTACTGTTGTCAAATATAATAGCACCTGTTGGTGCTCCACAATTATGTGATTGAAGTAGTTAAGATTTTTCATCATGTGTAAAAGACGGAAAACCGCAAATTTCAGCATTCGCAAGACAAGAAAAATTTAACATTGCCTCTAGAATGTGTTGGTGGCCGGTTGTAATATATACTTGTTCTAGTGCTGGATGGCAGCAGATAACAGAAATGCAGCACTTACGCTATTGCGTCTTAAAACAAAACGGTTATAGTTCGACATCACAGCAGAATTTCCACCTTCATACTCATGTCTATCGTCGGCAGTATCAAACACGCACGATCTGCTTCCATGCGACTTTAGTCATACCTATTTTTTCAGTTATCCCATTCCACAACGTGCGAAAAAAGTCTTTGTCAGAGCAGATATCGCGCGCTATCTGAAACATGAAGCATTTATGCGATAATTGAAAGAAATTTGCAACTGCAGCAACCAGTCTTTTTCAAGGCTACTGAATATATTTGGAAGAGCATAATGAATGGTTATTACTAAATTGCAACTTTCATTGCAGTTTGATGCTGCTGCAATTGCGCAGCAGTGTGATGTATATTACGATTCATTAACACTGTGCATCACAAGCGGTATATGCGAAACAAATCCGATTCCAAACAGAAAAGTTCAGCAAGTTCTGCTCACGGCGCTGAGTCCGTTTTAGAAAATTCAAAACATTTCATTAACAAATATGTAACGTCTTGAAGAAGACGTTTGTTGCTTGACATCACAGCATAATTGCGACCCTTATATCCGATACGAGAACAGGAACATCTTCTTTCTTCAAGCCGTGCAACACACGATACATGTTATATTGTTGCCTTTATAAGGCAACAATAGGTTGACAAGAGGAATGTAACAATTTACTTGGAGCAGCAAACGTACGGCGGTCTGAACTTTGCTGCAAGTGTAATAGTAGAACGTTGGTTGTAATCCGCCAACCGGGAAGCAATCGAAAATGTTTCTCCTTACAACGAGGTTTGACCTGTTGTGACAAATTTCCTGGCTCCTTTGTCGCTTGCCTCTGGTGCCATCTCAATGATGATACATTTGTTGCCAGGTACACAGTTGACGATAAAATAATGCGCTTTCACGCTCAAATTTCGCTTATATACCGACAAAATGTGAGCAGCGTAGCCCATCCTCTTTGTTTCGAACGTTGTAGAATGATATAGTTTTTCCAGTTATCCCATTCCACAACGTGCGTAAAAAATCTTTGTCAGAGCGGATATCACGCGCTATCTGGACCATGAAGCATTTATGCGATAATTGAAAGAAATTTGCAACTGCAGCAACCAGCCTTTTACAAGGCTGCTGAATATATTTGGAAGAGCATAATGAATGGTTATTACTAAATTGCAACTTTGATTGCAGTTTGATGCTGCTGCAATTGCGCAGCAGTGTGATGTATATTACGAATCATTAACACTGTCACGAATATTGCCAACTTTCGAAAGTTCTGAACTCAGTTAGTTTTCAACGGATTCCGTTTATTTTTAAAGCAAAAATAATATACGAAACAAATACGGAAAAATATATCGCTCCACACCATTAAAATGATTAACTCTAATCGAGTGTATTTCCAAAGCTATTGCAAAAAATTATTGACATAAGACAGGCTGTCGTAATTCTACGTTAACCTTGCGGTCGTTTCTTATAAACAACCTCTTCCACTTTTTGTTGTTTCTTTCTGATCGGGTAGGCATCGCAGCCCTAGTAAAGCAGCATGCTAAAATCGAGTCCAGTGCGACGAAGCAAAATGTTGACGATGTACGGAATTGATATAACGACGCTTCTGGCGGAGGGCCTCAACGCCCTTGGAGTTTACGAACGGAAGGTGCTGCGGACTATCTAAGGTGGAGTACAGACGGACGACGGATAATAGCGACAGTGCATGAATCATGAACTACACGCGCTGCTTAGAGAACCCCAGTGCATACCTGGCGAATAGATTGCGGTTGGTTGGTCACGTCGTAAGAATGCCGGACGACAACCCTGTGAAATCACTTCTCTTCAGCAACCCTGCACAACCCCAGCAACGTGCACGATGGCTCGACCAGATCGAAAAAGAATTGCGGGTGGTGAGTCTTTGGATCGTCTGGGAAACTGGCGAAACACATCCCAAATGCTTGATGCTCTAAGGTATGGAATGTATTTATATTGATTACAATCATTCTCTGGAAAATTCTAGGGGGGGGGTCTTAAATTATTATATATATATATATATATATATATATATATATATATATATATATATATATATATATATATATATATATATATATATATATATATATATATATATATATATATATATATATATATATATATATATATATATATATATATATATATATATATATATATATATATATATATATATATATATATATATATATATATATATATATATATATATATATATATATACAAGGCACACACAAGGCTCTCAGATCGACCATATTCAGATTGACGGATAGCATTTCTCAGATATTATCGATGTGTGGTCTCTTCGATGCCCAAACGTCGACTCAGACTCGCCCGGCTAGTGAAAGTATACAAGTTGAGCTCTTCGAGGAACATACTGCTAAGCATTCAGTGGTTGTCAGCTGACGAAGTTGCTGCTGAGTAGACTTGAAAGGTTTACGAATGGATTGATGAACTGGCTTGGATAAGATCAAGAAAGCTTGGAAAGAGTTAAAAAGCCACAAATAACTGGAAAGGACTGCATCCCAGTCGAACTATTCTGTGTCGGGAGCAAGCAGCTTTGCGTTGCTGAAAACAAAGACTGCCATAGAAGTTTCTCTTATTAATTCAAAAATGAAGGTGCTTCAAACGATAATAACAGCATAACCAAATAATGGATAACAATAACCAATATGTTGTTGGATAGACAAAATGTTGGATAAGTTTGTAATACGCTAGTTATCATTATTATTTCATTACTAAGCGGTAAAATTGATAAAAAAATTCAAGGACAGACAGACAGACGACATGACACAGGATCGCACAGACGACGACTGTATCAATATCAACAAAAACTTGATAGTCTCCCCGTCAGAGCCTGACAAAGTCATTTTCAATTGACAATTATCAGGTTATAGTGACGCTTTGACCCGTCGCTTTCAATTAAAAAGCTTTTGTATCATTTTCGAGCACTTCTTGAGTCACATGACACCCAGTCGAATGCTCTTGCTGTGATTCTGACAACTGAAGGGCCTCAAATTGATTCCAACGCTTTTCAATTGAAAGCGTAGATTATCACCATCACTCTCATATGACGATTTTTAATTAAAAATAACAATGAGCGCTGACGGAGACAGAAGGCTTCCATACAGTACTTAAATATTGAACGGAACTTGCGTAACGTATTTATTGGATGCCATTGCCGTTCTAACTACGGCTTGCGGTATTATAAAATTACTATCAAACGACGCGATGCGGTGCTAATTTCAATTAAGACGCTGAAGGAAAGGAAAGAGTCTCTCTCTCCGTCACTCTCTCCATCAATTGGAATAGTCATTAATTTCATTTGAAATGATCCAAAAGAAGAAAGAGGGAAAGAGCGAAAGAAGTGATTCGTTGACAGTAGCCAAAAGGAAACAAGCGAAAATGAAACTGTTCGAATCGAAATGACAGCGCAAGTATATCAGTTTCATTGTTTTGTTTCGAAAATGTAGAGCCCTGCTCCCCGTCCCAACAGGTCGATTAACGTTTCCATGACCTTAGACTAATTTAATGGTTTTCGAAAAGTTTGAAAAAACCCCTTTTCTTGAGCCATTTCTAAACCGGCTATTAGAGGGTAGATGAGGTAGATGTCTTGAAAAAAAAACATGCGGGTTAAAGCAACAGTACCATACAGTATATGTGGAGTAGAGTGCCGCTGGTCTCTCGTCGTCTAGCAATGCAGCGGCACACGACATTTATTCAATCAAGGAAAAAGTGCAATGCTGTTGCTAATGCTGATTAAAAGTTTATCTCATGAATATGGTTACCATAAAACCATAAATTACTCAACATGAATTGAACTTTTTTGCAACAGTTATAAGTTATGTTTTTTCCATTTTGTCTTCGATGGTCACTAGATAATCGTGACCGGTATAATATCGAAAGAGTAAAATCCATGGGCGCAACTACGAAGGGGCTAGGGGGGGGGGACTTTAAGACCCCCCCCCCTAGAATTTTCCAAAGAATGATTGTATTCAATATAAATACATCCCATACCTTAGAGCATCATGCATTTGGGATGTGTTTCGCCAATTTCCCAGACGATCCAGAGACTCACCACCCGCAATTCTTTTTCGATCTGGTCGAGCCATCGTGCACGTTGCTGGGGTTGTGCAGGGTTGCTGAAGAGAAGTGATTTCACAGGGTTGTCGTCCGGCATTCTTACGACGTGACCAGCCAACCGCAATCTATTCGCCAGGTATGCACTGGGGTTCTCTAAGCAGCGCGTGTAGTTCATGATTCATGCACTGTCGCCATTATCCGTCGTCCGTCTGTACCCCACCTTAGATAGTCCGCAGCACCTTCCGTTCGTAAACTCCAAGGGCGTTGAGGCCCTTCGCCAGAAGCGTCGTTATATCAATTCCGTACATCGTCAACATTTTGCTTCGTCGCACTGGACTCGATTTTAGCATGCTGCTTTACTAGGGCTGCGATGCCTACCCGATCAGAAAGAAACAACAAAAAGTGGAAGAGGTCGTTTATAAGAAACGACCGCAAGGTTAACGTAGAATTACGACAGCCTGTCTTATGTCAATAATTTTTTGCAATAGCTTTGGAAATACACTGTTAATCATTTTAATGGTGTGGAGCGATATATTTTTCCGTATTTGTTTCGTATATTATTTTTGCTTTAAAAATAAACGGAATCCGTTGAAAACTAACTGAGTTCAGAACTTTTGAAAGTGGGCAATATTCGTGACAGTGTTAATGAATCGTAATATACATCACACTGCTGCGCAATTGCAGCAGCATCAAACTGCAATCAAAGTTGCAATTTAGTAATAACCATTCATTATGCTCTTCCAAATATATTCAGCAGCCTTGTAAAAGGCTGGTTGCGGCAGTTGCAAATTTCTTTCAATTATCGCATAAATGCTTCATGGTCCAGATAGCGCGTGATATCCGCTCTGACAAAGATTTTTTACGCGGGTTGTGGAATGGGATAACTGGAAAAACTATATCATTCTACAACGTTCGAAACAAAGAGGATGGACTACGCTGCTCACATTTTGTCGGTATATAAGCGAAATTTGAGCGTGAAAGCGCATTATTTTATCGTCAACTGTGTACCTGGCAACAAATGTATCACCATTGAGATGGCACCAGAGGCAAGCGACAAAGGAGCCAGGAAATTTGTCACAACAGGTCAAACCTCGCTGTAAGGAGAAACATTTTCGATTGCTTCCCGGTTGGCGGATTACAACCAACGTTCTACTATTACACTTGCAGCAAAGTTCAGACCGCCGTACGTTTGCTGCTACAAGTAAATTGTTACATTCCTCTTGTCAACCTATTGTTGCCTTATAAAGGCAACAATATAACATGTATCGTGTGTTGCACGGTTGCACGGCTTGAAGAAAGAAGATGTTCCCGTTCTCGTATCGGATATAAGGGTCGCAATTATGCTGTGATGTCAAGCAACAAACGTCTTCTTCAAGACGTTACATATTTGTTAATGAAGTGTTTTGAAGCTCAGCTTGTATACTTTCACTAGCCGGGCGAGTCTGAGTCGACGTTTGGGCATCGAAGAGACCACACATCGATAATATCTGAGAAATGCCATCCGTCAATCTGAATATGGTCGATCTGAGAGCCTTGTGTGTTTCCAGATTTTTTCGTGCAAGATATGTGGTCCAGAATAATTTTCTCCTGAATGTGAATATATATATATATATATATATATATATATATATATATATATATATATATATATATATATATATATATATATATATTTATATATTTATATATATATATATATATATATATATATATATATATATATATATATATATATATATATATATATATATATATATATATATATATATATATATATATATATATATATATATATATATATATATATATATATATATATATATATATATATATATATATATATATATATATATATATATATATATATATATATATATATATATATATATATATATATATATATATATATATATATATATATATATATATTACAAAACAATTTGACAAGGATAATATGATCATATTACCACACTCAGTATTCCAATGTTATCCAAAGGGACCATAAATGGTACAATTTTTCGAGCCGAGTTCATGATAGGACTGGTTAGGTTCCAAAGATAATTGTAAATTGTTGTATTGAGGAAAACTTGATCTCCAGAACTCGAAAGCATCAGTCGGTATCCCCATTTTACAAAAGAGTTTGAATCTTGCAATTTCGCTGCCATTCCCTGAAATGATTGAAACAGAAATACAAAAATATTGGTAGTCGTAAATAACAACGTACTTACTAGAACAGCAATGTTGGGTACAACTATTGTTTTATTTAAAACTCCATTCTGATTTTGTTCGGGCATAAAAACCAGCTGCCGACGTGAGGTGTAGGACATTGTAGAATTGTTGGAATGAAATATGACGTTCAGGTGATCGAGTGTTTCACGATAAGTAATTGGACCAATTTCTTCAAAGTTGAGACGCTCATCTAGTCCGTCCATCCATCGTTGTTCGTTTGTAACAGAGAAGACATATATTTTACATGTAACCTTTGATGGAAATATAAAATGTCAATTATGGATGGAAAGAATAGCTATTATACAGGGTGTGTGCGATATTTTTGAACTGAATTTTAAACCGCTATAAAACAAAATCATTTCAAATGACCTGGAAAAACGCGAAAATTCAATCGACCATTTTTGATTTGAATGAAACTTTGCACACGTATTTGGCTTAGCAAACTGAGCATTTTTCACAGATGGAGAGATTTCTTACACCCATGAGTTACATTCTAAAAGGGCGTATGTCTTTTGGCATAGGTTTTATTCGAAGCATTGTAGTCCAGAAACCGTTGGTTGTATAGAAAAACTGTCTGAGAATGAGTTGTAGGGAATTAAAAATGCAACATTAAAGAATTATACACTGTACAAAAAAAATTTTTTCACCAAAAAATATTAAAAATAAACATTAAATTTCAATTTAAAAAAAGAGTTGATTTTTTTTATTTTTTTTAAATAAACCTGACGTTAAAACGCAAATTTAAAAAAAAGTCTAGGATGGAGACATGAAAAATATTTTTTTTATGGTAGATTGATTTTTTTATAAAAATTATAATTCAAACATTTTCCAAAAAAAAATTATTCTGATGATTTTTAAAGATGCAGAGAGTCATTTTATATCAAAAAGCTCTGGGTAGTTAACATTCTAAAGGCATTGGTTTTCGAGTTATTTCTAATTTAAGCTCGAAAAATTATTAAAATTTAGAAAAATACACGTTTTTCTTAATTGGTCCGTGGTTCTCCAGCAAAAACCATTCGTTCATTGAAATGCTTGATCAAAAATATACGATTCAGTTTTTGACAACAAGACGATTGGGCGAACGGTTCTCAAGAAAAGAGCTCTGAGAAATCACACACTATAACAACTTCACCATCTTTCAAATTTTTTTTTGCTTCTCTCATGTAAGTCGACTGTTGAGTTTTTATGTGATCGTGGGTTATCAACTTTTTCAACTTTTCACAAAAATAAGATACAAATTCATCAATTGATTTCACAAGTGTCTCTATATTACATCGATCTGTTGCAATCAACTGTTCGAAATGTATTTCTCTCACACAACGTTCCTCAAGTTCATTGAAAAAACTGTTTTCAAAATCTAAACGGCTTGGGCATTGTTCACATTTGCGGAGATGACAATATTTAGATCATGTAGTTGAGCTACATAATAGTTGTTCAAAGTAAAATTTAGAATCATTTTGGAATGAATATTTCTTTAGACTGTGTATCATCAATTCAGTATTCTCGTGATCAGTACGAACACAAATATTATGAGATCCTGAGCTTCCAAGTAATTTACAATGCTTAGGTTTCAAAGCTCTAAAAGAAGTCAACCCAATATAAGTTTTGCTGATATCTTTAAAATAAACGTATGCCTCACGAATTGAATTCATTGAGAGTCGCTTTTGCACATGCGGTCGCTTACCATCTTTCCCACTGAAACATAGTCCCTTTGCCCTGGCATGGCTCTACTGATCTGGTCACTGTCATAAAACTGCAATACCTCGTTTTTTACTTCCAGGGGCAATCCATGTCCAAGCCTCACGTCAGAAATAGCCAATATTTCACTAACCTCTGATATGCGCCGAGCCTGTTTCACAATGTATTTCGTTGTTTCAAACTTTTCTGTTACCGTTTGTTGATTCCAAGATTTCGGTAGAACCGAAAGTACTCTTACTTTATCTTCCCTAGAGCATTCAGGCGCAGTAAATTTTTCTTTTAACTGCAAAATCATCTCGTCGAAGTCTCTCGCTTTACGTTTCAATAAATCCAGGTCATCTTCAGCATCAAAATCGAAAAAGTTTTTTCTTACACCGTCAGTAATATTCAGATACTTTTTTTAGGATATTTTTCCTGATTGAGCTTTGCCAGTGATATCGGTGAAACGTTGATTCCAGCTAGGCCTTTGTTGAACAACTCAATTTTCTGTGTTCTGGTATTCTTTTTGAATGCTTTCTTGTGAATATGATGATACGATTAATAGTATCTCCGCCAATTCGTATACAGATGCAGATGGTTGCAACTCCGTCGGTAGAATGTTTCTTCCACATCCTGATGTTGATGGTTCCATGAATGAATTGTGTGGATGCTCTTCGAGATCAAATTCTTTTTCCACCTCGATACAATATAATCTACACGAATCACAAATCGATAAAGACGTATTAAAATGAGCTTGACTGTTCAATATTTTTAATTTTGCAATAACGTTTTCGTTTAATTTGCGTAAGCTTGATGAGCACCGATGATCAGTAAAGAGTTTACAGCACTTGGGTTTAGTGTATTCCATTTTCACTTTATTCATCTTCACAAAATGCAAACTGTTACTAACACTTCTAGAAAAGTGCAATCGTATTTATATACGAAAACAGATATTATAGGATATTGGTAGCGTACTTTACATGTAGGTAGTGTTGCACGACAAACATATTTTTTTTATAAAACATTCGGCAAAGGGGAACGTGTAGGTAGGCTAAGGCACAGCGCCTGAGTTATTTATCCAATCGTTTTGTTGTCAAAGAATGAATTGTATATTTTTGATCAAGCATTCCAATGAACGTATGATTTTTGCTGGAGAACCACGGACAAATTAAGAAAAACATTAAGAAATTTTCCTAAATTTTAATAATTTTTCGAGCTTAAATTAGAAATAACTCGAAAACCAATGCCTTTAGGATGTTAACTACCAAGAGCTTTTTGATATAAAATTACTCTCTGCATCTTTTAAAATCATCAGAATACGAATATTTTGAAAAATGTTCAAATTAGAATTTTTATAAAAAAATTAATCTACCATAAAAAAAATAATTTTCATTTCTCCATCCTAACTTTTTTTTTAAAAGTTGCGTATTAACGTCAAGTTTCTTTAAAAAAATAAATTAAAAAAAATTCAACTTTTTTTTTAAATTGAAATTTAATGTTTATTTTTAATTTTTTTTGGTCAGAATTTTTTTTTGTACAGTGTATATTTTTTATGATGCATTTTAAATTCGCTACAACTCATTCTCAGACAGTTTTTCTATACAACCAACGGTTTCTGGGCTACAATGCTTCGAATAAAACCTATGCCAAAAGGCATACGCCCTTTTAGAATGTAACTCATGGGTGTGAAAAATGTCTCCATCTGTGAAAAATGCTCAGTTTGCTAAGTCAAATACGTGTGCAAAGTTTCATTCAAATCAAAAATGGTCGATATTCGACAATCGGTCATTTGGCGCGATTTGTCTCTATATTCATTTCTGGTAACACTGTGACGCAACACCCCGCGAAAATTACCCAATGTTTCGTCGCGATACATGAGAATTTAGCCTTTCGCTGAATTTTAGTGAAACCAAGTAAAAAGTAAACTGGAGCATTAGCTTGTTACCGGGTTTACTTAACACGCAGAAAACACGTTTCAATAACAGAGCATTCTAGAAAGATGACAAAGAAAACATCCTCATCATGAGTCCTTCAGAACAGTAACCACCTTTTCACTTTAACTACACACAAAACAGAAGTCGGAGGCACCAGGCCACTCACGGTCGCTCACGGGTGCGCGCGCGGTTCTGGGCTTCTACGCTCTCTCGGGACCTCACAGCAGCGCGCGCGCGGGAATTGTGCGCTCTCGCACAAGCCCTATACAGCTCGCAAAAGGCCGTTGAATGCACTAAAAATTAAACTCGAAAATGAAACAGGGTAATGAATACAATAAGCTAGGATAGAACCACTAGATAGGCGTTAGCTTGAGACTAGTGGGGAAAAGCCTCTCTGTTCTGAGTTACCCAGGGTATTATTCAAGTAAAGTTATAATTTAGTAAAGCCAATCATTCCCGTCGGCATCTAGTGGAGTGGTTCCGTGTACTAAGTACACGTACAGAACTTTGTATGTTTTATTTCTAAGTAATAACAAGTCCTGGTAGGTCCTGGCCCCTACAACACTGTAAAACGAAAGCTTAGAAATGAGCCGTTGCGGAGCAGAGTGATCTGAAGACCATTTTTTCGAAAATAAGTTTTTTACATAATCCGCATCTACTCAAGAAACTGAAGTTAGAAGTCTAGAAAAATTTCGATAAATCGAACTTTGAAGCTGATTTATACCATGTTGAAATTTCGTCTAAAACAGAATGGCCATTCTGTTTCCGACAAATATCCAAAATCCGGATCAATCCGATATCCGGATATTATACGACAGGACATCCGGATTTTTGGATAGTCGGATATCCGGATATCCGGATTTTGTATCCGAACATAGTTCAATGAGAATTATGTAAATAATTACTTTCGAGGGGATGGAGGATTGCGAAAGAAGCCATTTTTCGCGTTACGTTTTAGTGGAACGGGTTTCAAAAGACAGAAAAAACTTGCGGATATCCGGATAGTAAATATCCGAATATCCGAATATTCGACTATTCGATTATCCGTATCCGGATATCCGGTTATCCGAATAGTATTCGTTCACCCATCCGTGATCCGAACTTCGGATAACCGGATCACGAATATATCCGGTTTAAAGTCCCAGCACTAGAAAGTAGAATGGTTTTAACAGTTCTTAACTATGGATGTTACGTAAAATCTAATGGATAAACCTCTAAGCTGTGGTATAAAGTCACTCGAGAGATGAACAGCGCTTTTACAAATTTTATAAATTTCCTGCCGCTAACGAAGCCTCCTGCATAGGGCTATCGTGTCACGCCGAGGACCTTCTTCTTTTGTGACAACCTCGTAGAATCAAAACTGGATTCTGAAACAAAAAAAAAAACAAACAAACAAACAACAACAAACTTCAAACCTGGGTCCCGGCAACCTTACTCTGTCGGAACAAATAGAGCTAACACACTCCATGGCGTGCAGCCCCGAAAGACCGCACGCAATAGGCGGGGCCGAGGAGGACCTTAACCTTGACAGCGAATGGATGGTCTTCGGTTTCATCAATAAATTTTGATTCTCCTAGCAGGAAAGGGGAGAGCCCGACGTACAGTCCCCGATCCGGAGTCGCAGCCGAATGATAAATGGAAACCTAAGTCACCTCGTTTTATTGTCAAAAGGGTTTTGCCAATTGCAATGGCAGCATCTAAAAAGACTGCAAGGCCTGGGTCACTCACTCGAGGGGGGCACAGACTTAGTTCGTCAACTAGTCCGTTCAGGTTGGGTCGCAAACAAGCAACAACAGTCGACTGAGACGGCTTCGCCAAACGTCAGGGGTATTTTATAGAGAAATGATGTAGGCCACAAGCCCGTCGATCTCCTCGATCGACTATCCAGCTTTCGCACTAACCCCCGAACAGTAAAAATCTTTCGTAACGCCATTCTGGATTGCATTGCGGACTAAGAATCACCCGCCATCAGGTTCAAGTTTAGCAGCTAAAAACGTTATACTATAACTTGACTACGCCGACACCGACACAGTTAGTTGGCTGTTGACAACGGCGCCTTCTACGAAACCGTGGGAGAGAGCACACCTCCCAAGTAACTATGCTTCAAAAACTTAGGATTGTTTTGTTTTTGTTTTATGATGACTTGCATTAAAGTCTTTGATTATATTTTGGTTTCATTTTATAGCCATAAAATATGATCCGCATTAGGTTGTATGATAGACCCTCTGATGACCAAATAAAACTAAACCTCTGCAGGCTATACCTGTAGATAAACTTGAAACTTGATGATCGTAACTTAGTTGGATGAATACTCATTAGTCATGATATTAAGATAATTAAATAAAACAAAATAGAGATAAATTGAGAGACTCGGTTATGATGAAGGATTATGGAAGCGTTCAAACGTTTATCCAAAAACAACATGTCGTCTTGAATGGAGAAAATGCAAAATTATGAAATTCAATTCCAAATAAGAATTTTATTTTACAATATAACCGGCACCGCATGATAGTTTTGAAAGCCGAATAATGAATAAAGGAGTACGACTTGAACTGCCTTGCAGAACGGTCGCATTTTACCAACAGCTCGAGGCTTGTCTAAGATTACCGAGAGATATTGGAATATTCCCGCTTTCAACAGGTAATCTCTTTTAAAGAGTATCTGTTGAATCGCAAAGTATTGAATCTGTTTTTAACGTTTAACGAGTAATTAATGTGTAAATTTGTGTTGACAAAATTTGTATAGAGTGAAGGTGAAGTGAAATTTGTCCTGAAATGCCAGGACGAACCAAAAAATCTCGCTTTGATGCGGCTACGAGGAAACGTGAGGCTTCTCCTCCGAGTGATTCAGAAAGTAATAGGTATGAAATTCTTTCTACTATAGGGGATCAAGAATTTGAAGCTTCTTATTCTGAGCGAAATGCCGGTAGGAATAAAGCTAAAGTTCCACCTATTGTGGTAATCGTTGCAAATTTTAAAGCTTTTCGTTCAGAACTTTCATCATTTCTTTCTGATGTGAAAGTTAATTTTCAAATTTATTTTTTTTTCTTCATCTATAATTTATTTGACACGGCACAAATACAATTTAATGTTTAACGGCGCCAATTATATCTGGTAGCTTACTTTCTAAAGTATCTTAATAACTAAAAGCAAATTTTTTATCCTCGCTGCCGACTACGAGCTGAAACTAAAGCTAACTTAAATCTAGAATGTTTTGCATTAAAATTGATTTGTTGTTTGATGGTTTTCCATCGCCATAGGTAAGCAGCATATTGAATATGTTCCGCTGCTGGGCCAAGATATTACGGACTGGTATATTGGGTTATCTCCCTCGGGGCCTGAGAGTATCGTGCGGGTCTAGTTGCTGTTTCCGGATCCGGGGTCTTAACGTGTTCTTGTCGTTTGGTTGGATGTAGGCGGAAGGGAATAAGATTAAACTGGGGCGTGGATTAATTTCAGGAAATCGTATATAAGGGATATGTAGGATAGGTCACGGCTCGCCAAGACATCACGAACAGGAACAGCCGGCTGCCTACTTTCGGCCTGCAGAGAAGCTATTAATTTAGACCTGGCGTCACGGTGTACAGGGCATGACCAAACCACATGCTCTATGTCGTGATAACCTTCACCACAGGCACAGATACCACTTTCCCCGAGCCCAACACGACGGAGATGCGCGTCAAATCTATAGTGATTGGACATAAGCCGGGATATCACGCAAATGAAATCCCGACCTACATCCAACCCCTTGAACCACGGGTTCGTCGATACTTTGGGGATTATAGAATGTAACCACCTTCCCAATTCCCCTCTGGTCCAAGCATTTTGCCAACTGATGATCGTATTCTGACGTACAAGTGCGAAAAATTCATTAAAGGCAATTGGTCTTTCATAAATATCACCGTTTGTTGCGCCCACCTTAGCCAAAGAGTCCGCTTTCTCATTACCCGGTATCGAGCAGTGAGAAGGGACCCACGCTAAGGTAATCTGAAACAATTTTTCGGATAAAGCACTCAGATGTTCCCGTATTTTCCCCAGGAAATACGGAGAGTGCTTAACATCTTTCATCGATCGGAAAGCCTCAATGGAACTCAGACTGTCCGTAAAGATGAAATAATGGTCCGTGGGCATTTTTTCGATAATCCCTAGGGTGTACTGAATTGCAGCTAATTCTGCGACGCAAACAGAAGCAGGATTATCGAGCTTATGGGAGACGGTTAAATTGTTATTGAAAATACCGAAGCCAGTGGACCCATCAAGAAGTAATCCGTCAGTGTAGAACAGATTGTTGCAGTTGATGTTTCGATATTTATTGGAAAAAAATTTGAGGATCTGCTGCACGCGTAAATGATCCGGGATTCCACGAGTTTCTTCTATCATGGATGCATCGAAAAACACAGTAGAATCAGTAGTATTTGATGAGTCGACACGATTTGGAATATTCGAAGAAGGGTTATATTTTGGGACATGTGATTGAAATACAATGTCATAAAACGGGTTTGAGAATTAAGTTCGATTAAATTTTCAAAATTTTCAATCACGGGACTGTTCAAGACCTCACCTTTGATAAGAATACGAGAAGACAGGCTCCAGAAGCGGTTTTTCAATGGTAGTACTCCAGCTAAGACCTCCAAACTCATTGTATGGGTCGACTGCATGCAACCTAAGGCGATACGCAAACAACGATATTGTATTCGCTCCAGTTTGATCAAATGTGTGTTTGCTGCGGAGCGGAAGCAGAAACACCCGTATTCAATAACAGACAATATCGTTGTTTGGTAAAGCCTTATAAGGTCTCCTGGATGGGCTCCCCACCATTGTCCGGTTATTGTACGAAAAAAAATCACTCTTTGTTGGCATTTTTTCATCAGATACTTCACGTGACAACCCCAGGTGCCTTTAGAGTCGAACCAGACACCAAGATATTTGTGTACCAAAACCTGAGAAATCGTTTTACCCATTAATTGTGTTTGAAGCTGAGCAGGTTCATGCTTCCTAGAAAAAACTACTATCTCAGTCTTCTCCGGAGAGAATTCGATACCTAGCTGTGAAGCCCAAGCAGACAAATTGTCCAAGGTATCTTGCAATGGTCCTTGCAAATCGGCAGCTTTGGCTCCTGTAACAGAGATTACACTGTCGTCTGCAAGTTGTCTTATCGTGCATGAATTTGCCAGACATTCGTCGATGTCATTTACATAAAAGTTGTAAAGAAGGGGGCTTAAACATGAGCCCTGGGGAAGACCCATGTAGCTAATGCGAAAAGTTGCCAAATCGCCGTGCGTAAAATGCATGTGCTTTTCGGACAACAAATTGTACAAAAAATTGTTCAAAATTGGAGAAAATCCTTGTCGGTGAAGTTTACCCGAAAGAATGTCAATAGAAACGGAATCAAAACCCCCCTTAATGTCCAAGAACGCAGACGCCATTTGTTCTTTGCGAGCATACGCCAGCTGAATATCTGTTGAAAGCAACGCAAGACAATCATTCGTCCCTTTGGCACGGCGGAAGCCAAATTGAGTATCTGATAGTAGACCATTTGATTCGACCCAATGGTCTAAACGATGGAGTATCATTTTTTCCATCAATTTCCGGATACAGGATAGCATTGCAATCGGCCTATAAGAGTTGTGATCAGAAGCTGGTTTCCCTGGTTTTTGGATGGCGATTACCTTCACTTGCCTCCAATCCTGCGGTACAATGTTTTGCTCCAGGAACTTATTGAACAAGTTCAACAAGCGCCTCTTGGCATTGCCGGGTAGATTCTTCAACAAGTTGAATTTGATTCTATCTAACCCAGGCGCGTTATTGTTACAGGACAGGAGGGCAACTGAAAATTCTGCCATCGTAAAAGGTGATTCTATCGCGTCGTGGCCCGGAGACGCATCGCGAACAATGTTTTGCTCAGGAACAGAGTCCGGACATACTTTCCTGGCAAAATCAAATATCCACCGATTTGAAGACTTCTCGCTTTCGTTGACCGTTACGCGATTCCGCATTCTTCGGGCTGTGTTCCAAAGAGTGCTCATCGATGTCTCCCTCGACGTCTCGTTCACGAACCGACGCCAATATCCGCGTTTCTTTGCTTTAGCCAAGCTTTTAAGCTTGGTATTAAGCTCCGAATACCGTAAATAGTCGCCAGGTAAACCTCCCTTCTGGAAGGCCAAAAACGCGTCGGATCTTTGCGTGTAGACATCGGAGCACTCTTGGTCCCACCACGGAGTGGGAGGCCGTTCTTTGATCGTTACGCCGGGATATTTCTTCGTTTGGGCTTGCATCGCGGCGTCGAGAATCAAGCCCGCGAGGAGGTTGTATTCTTCAAGTGGTGGATGATGTTGAATCGACTCGACCGCTTTTGAAATCATTTCCTCGTATAACTTCCAATCGACATTCCGTGTGAGGTCATACGGAATGTCAATTGGTCGCATGCGAGTTGACCCGTTAGTAATTAAAATAAGAATAGGCAGATGGTCGCTACCGTGAGGATCGAGGATTACCTTCCATGTGCAATCCAACCGTAGCGACGTCGAACATAAGGATAGATCCAAAGCGCTTGGGCGCGCTGGAGGTTTCGGGATACGTGTCATTTCACCGTTGTTTAAAATAGTCATGTCGAAGTCATCGCAAAGGTTATAGATTAAAGAGGAGCAGTTATCACTGTAAGGGGAACCCCAAGCCACGCCATGAGAGTTGAAGTCTCCCAAAATCAAACGTGTCGAGGGAAGAAGTTCTATTAATTCAAAGAGCAGCCGTTGCCCAACCTGTGCTCTGGGAGGAATATATATTGAGGCAATACAAAGCTCTTTATCTTGTATTGTCATTTGACATGCAACAACTTCGATGCCTGGAATCGAGGGGAGGTTAATACGATAGAAAGAATAGCACTTTTTAATCCCTAAAAGTACTCCTCCATATGGGGTATCTCGATCAAGGCGAATAATATTAAAATCATGGAAGTTGAGATCAATATTTGAAGTATTGTTTTTATTTATCAAAACTTTAAACGAATCAATTTTTGGTAAAATACTTCTACAATTCCACTGTAAGACAGAGATAGAATCCTTCATAAACGCAGTTGAATTAGGCATCGAAGGATACAATCGCTGCAAGGAGGGGCCATTGGGCAGTCAACTGCTTCAAAAATGATCTAACTGTTGGGAGGAATGCTGCAAGAAAAATTTTAATTGGATCGGGTACATTGAAAGTTTCAAAAGTCCAGTCCACAATTTCAGAAAATTCCACTAATCCAGAATTTGTTTCATCAACTCAAAGGAACAACTGGGGTTTTAGATGTTCCTGGCAGTGCTGGGAACTCCTTCTGGGACTTTAAATTTGCAAGCCCAGGAGGAGTTTGCTTCGGTTTTTCCGCAGCACTGTTTGGTTTGTTTGTAACTTTCATTTCACTTTAAGAAATCTTAGGACCTTTTCTGGGAAGTTTAGGAGAGGAAATATTTTTCCTCTTTTTAGACTCCCCAGGATTGGCGTAAGATGTTCCCGCTGGTGAATCGTCAGAATCGGTTTCATCAGAGGACAACAGATCAAAAGGGTTTGATGTAATGGGAGAAGTGGTAACGGTCTTCTTCAGCATCTCAGCGTAAGAACGCTTCGAACGCTCTTTGAGAGACCTCTCTATTTTATCCCTGCGCTGCATGTACACCGCACATGTCGAGAGCTCATGCTGACTCTCCCCACAGTGAATGCATTTTTCAGCATTTTTACTACAGGAATCATCCGCATGATTCTCCCCACACTTGCCACAACGTGCCTAATTGCAGCAGTAGGCGGCGGTGTGGCCCAACTGCTTACAATTCAGGCAGTTCATGACGCGAGGCACATATAACGAACCCGGTGGATCGAGACGTGGCTTGGTAGCGCTGACCCGGCGAACGTAACTCGAAACGAGTCTGACGGAGTGTATACTGTTTTGCCACCGATGATCGATGCTGACCGCAGTTGCTTGCAGTCGAGCACCTTTACATCGGGACATGTATTGTTCTTAAAGCACCCTTTGGCACTTTCCACACTCGACGGACAGACTCGAATCGGTTATGACACCGTCGATCTCCACGTCTCGTGCGGGTATGTAAACGCGATACTCGCGTGTGAAGAGCTCAGAGCAAGCTATATCGTTGGCCTCTTTCAGGTTACTGACCACGACACGGAGCTTGTTAGGCCGGACCTTGGAAATTTCGGTCACGCCCTTATACTCCTTCGTCAGGTCTTTAGAAATCTGCAACAGGTTCAACTGCTTCGATTTCGGTATTGGCCGAAAATAGACAGTATAGCTGCCCTGGGCTCCGTCTGGGTAAAGCCTGGGGCGAGGGGGGACTGAAGAATGAACAGAGGAGGGGGTAACAGAAGGGTCAGGTTCAGAGGGGTTCGGGGATGGTGGCGCGGGAGGCGAGGGATCTACATCCATCCCGCTAAGTCTAGCGCACTGGCGCCGACAACAGCACGTACCTTTTTACTTCTCCCTTCCAGTAAGGTTGGTTGTCCGATCGTTCGAAGTTGCAGCCGTTACAGCCAGCAGCACCAATACAGCAGCACCAAACAGCCACCAGCAGCGAGCCAGGTGTGAGATCACTCCACACAGCGATACAACTCAACTGTCAACTGATGGCTTCTTCTTTTTCCTCTTTTGTGTCTCGTCCACTGCTGTAGCACAATTCAGCCAGCAGCCAAATCGGCTTACGCACCAGCTGGCAGTCACGATGCGAAACAGTTGCACAAAGGTGCGACCTTGAACCCGGATTTATTTCACTCTACCAGGCAAACACTTGTTCACACGTCTTTTGTTTTATATTCTATCGGAGCGATCACCAAACACGTCCGATACTGATGCGTGTTCGGCACAGAATGAATTTTCAAATTTAGTAAAGCGGGCAATGTATGCAGTTTGCGGGGATGCGAAAATGAACGGGAATATACACTGTGTGCGTGAAGAGATTACTCTCTCAGTTACAAAAATAAACTCCCACCGGGCAGTGTGCGCAGTTCATCGTTGGCGTGCTGAGATACGGGAACACAATAGTAGAGGGTGATTCGACTTTGGTTTAGAACTATTTATACCTTTCCCAGTAGTTTAATTGACCAAAACACCTTGCCGGAGACAACGGAGATTGCGGGTTCGAGTCCCGTCTGGACGAGGGAAAATTTTTTTCTAAGCCTAAAAGTCACACCTTCTATTCCCGTTCATTTTCGCATCCTCGCAAACTGCATACATTGCCCGCTTTACTATACCTAAAATGTAAGTCATATGACAAAAATGAATTAGTTCGTAAAGTTAATTTTCAAATTGTCCGCAGAGGCGAAATTCGTATTTTGGCCGAATCATTTGAAGACCATAAACATCTGTTACAGTATTTGACTGAAAATATGTACAAATTTTAAACCTATGATGCCAAAATCGAGAAACCGTTTAAGGCTGTTTTGAAAGGTCTTTCAAATGACCAAACTATTAATGAAATTAAAGATTGTTTGACAGACTTACGAGGTTTTTCCCCCAACCAAGTAATTTAGATGATCGTAAACGATGACCGATAAACGTAAATTAAATGCAAAGTTTATTAATACTGGAACATCAGGAAAACTACTTGGTACATTTCGATCGCACCAAAGTAAGTAATTTGAAATTTTTAGAAAAATCACGTGTTTTATTCAACGTGCGAATAAAGTGGGAAAACTTTAAGAGATATGGAGTCACGAAATCTCACGAAATACCGGAATTGTCAAGCTTATGGTCATGGAACACGTAACTGCCATATGACAGCAAAATGCATGATTTGTGGTGACTCTTCTCACACAAAGGACATCTGTCCTGTTAAAAGACCATTGATAATTTCAAATGTGTAAATTGTGGGGGTAAACACAAATCAAATTTCTTTGAAATTATTTCTTCCAGACAGCGTAGGTATTCAAAACAATCTGTTGTCAATAATATTCATGTGGGTAATCAAAAAACTTTCAATACTGTTCAGGCATCACCAGCATTTCCTGTAGCAAGTGTGTCTGTAGGTAATTTTTCAAATTTAGAAAACAACAAATTGAAAACAAATAACAAATATGCATTTCATATGCTAGTGTCCTTTCAGGTAAAATTTCGAATTCAAACAGCAACAAACCTTTCGTGTTTGGTGCTGAAAAGTCAGCCAGTATTGATTTAGGTAGTCCAACTCCCGATAATATTGACTACCTACATCAATCCATGCTGCAGCTAATGTCCGCTTTGTTGAACTGTAACTCGATGTACGAGGCTGTTCGAGAAGGTATAAAATTTACAACTAATATTGTTATGAAATTGAAATTCAGCAATGACTTTAAATAACGCTGTAAATTTTCTAAATTGGAATGCTCGCTCTTTAAAAGCGAAAGAAGATGATTTTGTTAATTTTTTAACAGTCCATGGTGTGCATACTGCAGTTGTGACTGAAAGGTTTTTAAAGCCTAACATTGAACTGAAAAGAGACCCCAACTATATAGTTCACAGGTTCGATAGAATTGATATTGTCGGAGTTGGTGCAATAGTTATCCACCGTCGAATCATCGTGTTATGTCTCATCTTGAAACGAAGGTTATTGAAAGTTTGGGAATTGAAACAGACATTGGTATTTTGTTTATAGCCGCAGTGTATTTACCTTTTAAATGCACTGGTGAGCAGAAAAATCATTTCAAAGGAGATTTACAAAAACAAAAGCAAAACATCGATCGTGGAATAATGCACAAAGCAATTCCAATGGAAAAATATTGTTTAACGATTGCTCGGCTGGATTTTATTCAGATTTATTCCCAAATGGTTCAACATGTTTTTCTTCTGTTAGGAATCAGTCCACAATTGATTTGGTATTAACAAATCAAAGTCATTCATGCAGTATTTATTAACTCATGCTGATTTTGATTCTGATCATCTTCCTATAATTTTTTCCATATCCCGTGAAACTGTTTTAAATTCCACAAGGTTTGTGCTAATTATTACAAGACAAATTGGGATCGATATCGTATTACGATAGAACAAAGCCTGAATTGTGATATTGTTTTACAAAACAGTGCTGACATTGACGGAGCATTGGATGATTTGTGCAGTTTAATACCCAATGCCCGGAACTTATCAGTTCCTAAGGCTAGAGTGAAATTTAATACACCAATCATTGACAATGAGCTTCAACTTCTTATATGTTTGAAGAACATACGAAGATGTCAATATCAAAGAGCTCGTGATCCTGCTTTGAAAATTCTTTTTAAAGATTTACAAACGGAAGTCAAACATAGAATCACTTTCTTGCGGAATGAAAATTTCATGAGAGAAGTTGAACAACTAAAACCATATTCCAAACCTTTCTGGAAGCTTTCAAAGGTTCTTAAGAAACCTTCAAAGCCCATTGCAGTCCTCAAAGATGGTGACCACATATTTCTTACGAATGAACAAAAATCTCAAAAACTTGCTCAGCAGTTCAAAAGTGTTCATAATTTCAATTTAAACGTAATGATTCCTATTGAGAATGAAGTATTACAAAAGTATGATCAGATCACCACTAGAGAATTTCTTCCTGAAGAGGTACTAGAAACAAACTCGAATGAAATACGAAGTATTATCAAGAACTTTAAAACATGAAAGCACCAGGAGATGATGGGATATTTATATCCTCCTCAAAAGACTTCCCGAAAGCTCTTTAACAGATGCTTTAAATTAGCACATTTTCCCTCAAAATGGGAAAATGCCAAAATCACTCCAATTTTAAAACCTAAAAAAAAACAGCTGAAGCATCATGTTATCGTCCATTTAGTTTATTCTCTTCTATAAGCAAACTTTTTGAAAGAATGATTCTTAATACAATGATGACACATACCAATGGAAATTCAATTTTTGCAAATGAGCAGTTTGGATTTCACTATGGGCATTCGACTACTTATCAGTTACTTAGAGTAACTAATATCATTCGTACTAATAAATCTGGAGCTGCTCTTCTAGACATAGAAAAAGTATTCGACAGTGTTTGGCATAAAGGTTTGGTAGCTAAAATCTCCAATTTCCGTTTTCCTCTTTACATCACAAAACTGATACAAAGTTACTTGACAGACCGCACTCTTCAGGTTAACTATTTGCATAGTAAATCTGATAGACTGCCTGATAGAGCTGGTGTACTTCAATGAAGTATCTTGGGCCCAGTCCTATATAATATTTTAACTTCTGATCTTCCTGTTTTGCCACCAGGATGTGAGAAATCTCTGTTTTGTGACGATACAAGCATTTCCGTAAAAGGAAAAAGCCTTCGTGTCATATGCAAAAGGCTGGAATAAAGTCTAGATATATTTTCTTCACAGGGTAATCGCTCCTATATTCATCTCAGTACCTATATTCATCTCATCACGCCTTTTTGATCAATTTATCATCAAATTTCACCATATTTTCAACGTGAAACTTTCAACAACTTGACAAAATCGAGAAGCAAATAGATTTACTTTCAAAAAATTGTAGAAATTTGACGGTAAATTGGTCAAAAAAGAGAAAAAAGATGAATATAGGTGCACCTAGCTGTTGAGATGAATAATGGAGCGATTACCCTATTTGCAGAAATGAAAGATTTCTCCTGATGCATTAATAACACAATTAATTATTTTTTATTTATTTAAGATGAACGGTGCAACCCTAAACTGGTCTGACCAAGTCAAATATTTAGGGCTAATTTATGATAAAAATTTTACCTTCAAAGAGCACATTGAGAATATCCAAAGTGCAATAAATATATAAAATGTTTGTATCCTCTTATCAACAGAAATTCTAGACTTTGTCTCAAGAATAAACTGTTAATTTACAAACACATATTTAGACCAGCAATGTTATATGCAGTCCCCATCTGGACACGTTGTTGTACAACCAGAAAGAAGATGCTTCAAAGGATTCAGAACAAACATCTGAAAATGATATTGAAGCGTCCTTGCTGGTTTAGCACGAATGAACTACACAGGCTTACTAATGTGGAAACATTAGAAAATATGTCAAACCAAATTATCAATAAGTTCCGACAAAAACCGTTGCAATCCTCAATTATAACGATTAGCTCACTTTATAGTCAGTAAGATAGGTGTAAGATTAGATTAAGGTTCAATTTTAAATTCCTTTTTTTTCTTGACAAGTAGGTTTAAAATTTTCTTACAAGTATATTCACTT
This sequence comes from Wyeomyia smithii, assembly GCF_029784165.1. NCBI lineage: Eukaryota > Metazoa > Arthropoda > Insecta > Diptera > Culicidae > Wyeomyia > Wyeomyia smithii. The sequence continues at coordinate 125,550,608 of NC_073695.1, read as the reverse complement.
AACTGCGGAAGCAATTACAACAATCTTTTAATGAAATAAAGCTTGAAATATATGTAATAGTGTTGATATGTCACCGTTTGTGGCAGAACACAAAAAAAATCTGAATAAATATTAGTAAACAATTAATTCATCACGAAACATCCACCCCCTATCTAAAAAAAACAAGAATAAAGCCATACATTCGACAAAATATAACGAGTCATGGCACTTGTTCAAATACCACCTTAGGGAACATACTCAAATGACATAGCATTTTTTTATGATTTTCAAACCCCCCTTCCCCCCTCGTAGCATTTGGTCACAAAACTTGGTGTGCTGAGTGCTGACTTCGACGTCTCGGCGGGTTTGTTTTGGTCGACAGCGAAAGCAGCCATCGCAGCCTTAATACCGGTACGAGACACACGCGTCGGTTTGTTTGGTTTAAATAAAAATAATAGATAGATTCCCTGTATTGTCAAAAAATATTTCGTACAATACTTACTAGCACGTCTGATGTATTTTTCCACCATTTGAAATGAGGCATGAACTCGCGCATATTTAATCTATCGTCTAAAATGAGTTGTGTAATCTCATATTTGTTCATAAAAAAACCAGTAATGAAAAAGATGGCTGCAAATATTGCTGATACTGTTATGGTTGTTACATCTGTTGAAAAAAAAATAGTATGAGTTTGAGTTAAACTATTGTTTTAGAATAATATTCAAAGCATTTGGAAAAAAATAAAAGAAAATACTTTTGATTATTGGTTGATATTTCATAACGTAAAGATCATATATATGAAAAAGTGCTTTTAGTAATTTCATCGCACTGGCTGTGGATAACATCCATCACGAAGAACGATAATGTAGTATTGTTTATCACACGTTTGACAAAAAAAAAGTTGGTTCTCTTATCATATGATATTATTGAAATTTTTTTCATGAAGAGAAAGCTGGCTGCCATCAGAGCATCACAAAAAATCGCAGTATTTGAAAAAATAGAAACCGCATTTGAGTAAATTAAAACCGATAAAATTAAAGAACCCTTCTCGTCAGGGGTTAAGAAAAGTGGGTTTTCTTAATTTTTTCGTTTAGGTAAAAAGGCAACTCAGAGAAATATTCTTTTGCATTTATTCCAAAGTCTCTATGTTACTTCTTTGACATTGAAAAAAAAAAACATGATTAATCCACCTAGCGCAACGTATCTTTGTTATACTATCACATCACCCCATTTTTCAATTAATGCTAAGAACTTGTACGCTACTACATTCTAAACATTCATCATAAATATGCGGTTCAATATGGGTGTATGTTGTGGCACAAACCTGCAATACATTTTATCTAGGTTTAAGTCTGTCATAACGTGCACGTGGTTGTCGAAATCGAAGGACTCCGTCTGAAAGGCATATTATTCTTCCGGCGTTGCCTTGAGCATGTCATTTGTGAAAATGGAGGACACATTTAGTAAATTTGTTTGAATTAGGTTCTTTCTATTCTTAGAAAGACTCTTAGATGACTGAACTCAAAAAAATTGAAATTCTTCTTAAATTAGTTGAAAAAAAGAATTTTGATTAGTTTAGTAGATCGTGCTACCAGTTGAAAAAACATGATTTCGAGAAAACGTGATTTTGTCACATGGACCCATAATGTTTAATTTGTGGAAATTCTTATCAAAAAGACACCTGTCCAGTAAAAAACTATAGTGGTAATCAATGATAATCAAATTCTTACAAATTCCTGGTCCGTTTAGATGATGTTTTTTATTATGTATGGACCCTACTGTGACCAGTAATTTTGATGAGAAGTTACCTGCTATGTGTTATAGTGCTTGTACTCACCCAGACTTACTATTCTCTATCATCGCCTCAAGCATGTTACTTAAGCGGATAACGTGCTATGTGTGGATGAAGGTTTAGATATGAGTTTTCGGTCTGGAGATGTTTTGTGTGTGGAGGAGCCCAAGAATAACCCCTGTGCTTTAGTCGAATGGCCTGATTCTACATACTAAGATTCGAACCTATGACCACCTACTTGTCAAAGCGGACTTTGTAACCTTGCGGTTACGAAGCTTTCGCTCGTCCAAACGGGACTCAAACCAGCAATTATTTTTCTAAGTCTAAATCACACCTTCAGTCCTTGTTCCTTTTTCGCATCTTCGAAAAACTACATACATTGCATATTTTACTAAAACCTAAAACGTAGATCATAAGACAAAAAATGCAATTAGTTCATGAAGTACAACGTGAAAAGTTTTTCTCATAACTAATATATAACTAAGCTTCTGTTACATGTTTGTTTTGTTTTTCTGGTTTCCAGTTTCGGGTTTTCGATGAATGTAAATTTTCACATCTTCTCTGATGATCCACCTTTCATGGAAACTGCTATGCTAAATATTAACTTCACATACCAAAACTATCTCATGGTTTGATTAACTATGTATCTTATAATGTTTTTATCAATCCTAAATTAAATAGATTGTTGTGGTAAATTTTTGTACCCAATTGACACTAATCGTTTAATGAGTAATTGTTTTGTTAGTACTTACCACGGCACTTAAAACTGTGCATCTCGTTTCTGGAAGACATGTTCCTTTGTTTGTTATTGTCCTAACCCTTTTCAAAATATTGGTCTGAAGCAAAAATATTCCTGATATTGACCTATTTGGGCATATGTTACGAAAACATGTGTTGGACAGTGATGATAAGATAGTAATTCTTCAGCACAAATAACATACCTATGCTAATCCAGTATCATCCATGTGTCTCCAATCGAAGAAATGAAAACCGAGAAACCGAGCTTGTTATCAAACCGGTGCCTATCAATAAAGTTTCAATGTCAATTGAAACAAACTGCTTGGGATACGATTCAATGGTTAATAATGTATTAAATGCTATAAGAGAGTAACGCATGAGAAATGAACCACATGCGCGTACGCTTGCCTGAGAATGAATGAGATATTTCACAGGTTACTCAGAGATTTATGAGAAGCCGCTCAATTTCAGCAATTGATAACGAGTTCTTATTTCTAATCAGAGTTATTTATTTATATGTTTACCTTCCTTTGTCGGAGAAAGGTTATAATTTCACTTTAAAAGTTAATTAAGTGTTTCGAAAACTCAGCCTTTGTTTAAATCTATTCAAATTTCTCGGTTTGTTATTAGCCGATATAAACGTTCTTTTTAAAATTTGTAATACACTGGTTTGTCACTGCACTGTAAGTGTTTATTTTGGAAATAATGTTTAAAAAAGTCTTTCATATTAAAAACATGTATCACTCTTTTCTTTTCCTCAAAATGTATTTTATGGTTTATTAAATGTGAATAACGCCAGCTTACCTATAACTTTTATTCATAATGTTTTTTAAACATTAGGGATCTACTTTGAAAATAAGATTTGTGTAGAGATACCATATGGTCAAAGTTATAAAAGAAATTAATTTCTAATCTACGAGGTTTAAAGCCTCGCCTCGAGGCAACAAAACGTTGTATTACGAAACGCGAGTGAGACTTGGTTGGTGACAGCTGAGTCACGAACGAGTCGAGCAGGTTCGCAGACGAGCTACTCGTTAGAAATCCAGCCGACTCGATCCCTAATACGTAATACCAAAATTTGTCAGGCGAGTATTTTTTTTGTATATAAGTAAACCAAGAAAAATGCGCTTTCGTTCCATTACTTCCTATGAGATGATGCAATAAGTTTAGATATTTTTTGAGTTCTCCAGTACTAGGTTGTCGGGTTCATCTATGCAAATTGGACGGACCTATTATGCGCGGCAGTACACGATTTCTCTCGTTACACCACTGAGATTCAACCAAAGAAAAACCCAAATTAATCCACCTAGCGGTGAGACTCATCCTTTCTCATTCGAACTTATTATTTGTTAAAATAGATTTACACGAACACTTCACTTTTTAGAATAAAATCACACCTTGATAATTTTTGCTGGTTTTATTTTTCACTCTAAATAAAAAACTTTTGGTAGCCAACAGCACAACTATTCCGAACATTTAAAACTCAACATTCACGCGCAATTTAAGATACCTTATACATATGAAAATAACATGAAATAAATATGTTTTAAATATATGACGCATTTTTTTTTTGATCATGGTATATGGAAACGTCACTGTACTCACATGTCCAATCGTTATAAAATTCGAAAGTTAAGGGTTTTTTAGGTAGTCCGTTCATTTAAAACGTTAATTTAAACCAAAATCGGTTGAGTAGTTTGTGAGATATTGATGTTTCGCGATTTTTACATTTTGATACATAACCTCTAAACTAAAAATCCGATTACAGTAAAATTCAAAAGGGTCTTATGGGGCAACTAGACCTTTCATTTGCAATTAATTCTATTGAAATCGGTCAAGCCATCTCTGAGAAAATCGAATGATATTGGGAGAGCGTTACACACACATACAGAAAATGCTCACTTTTATACCTTTAGTTTTTTCAGTGATTGCTATACCTTTCTAGGAGAAAGGCAAAAAGAAAAGACGATTTTTGTCTATGGCTGAACGCACTGTTTCGATTTCATCGCTGTCAAAAAAGGCGAAGTGAGAAAAATTAGTGTTTTTTGTTAGACCATTGAAATGTATGATATATTAAGTGTAATAATGCGCTTTATAATTCAGTAGTATAAATGTTCAATATACAAATGCATAAACAAAAATACAACAAGGTATACAGCCCTAGGGTTGTATGAAATGGTGACGTGGGACTAAACACAGTAATTAGGGGATTTTTTTTTACAAAATATACAGAGTCTGCAGACAGAATCAATGTGTTTGCTCAGCGACTATACGTATTTTTATTTTCAGCCTCCCCTGGAAATCAATTTTTGGAAAATATTCAACAACACCCGAAAGAATGTCATTTATATTTGGCGATATTATGCCTGTAGTATTCTTTGTGCGAAAAATATGTATTTAACAAGGCACAAGCATATCGTGCTTGTTAGAGATGCACCAAGAATTTCTCGTAATGCGTCAACGTCAGAATTAACTCTATATCCTCAAAAACCAAATCCAATAATACTTACGTTATCATAATGAATGGGTTTGTCTTATTTAACTCTAATCAAATCAAATCTATAGTATGAATCTTACTTATAATACTTAAAATAATATGGAAGCCCCCACAAAGGTTCATCAATTGGCAAACAGAAGAAAATATTTTAAACAAAATTATTAACAAGTTCCAGCAAAAAATCGTAGCAAACCACAATTACATTTTTATTTTTTGCTTGACAATTTTTTTCATTTGCCTACAACTACATTCGCTGTATTACGAAAACAGGAAATATACGTTTATTATGGTAAAGCTTAGAATAATCATATATCATCTAACAATTTTGAAATGTAAAAAGAGATTCTGTACGAATCTTACTATATAAACAAAAAAAAAAAACACAAGCATTCGCAGGCTCTTACTCTTCTATAAATGTATATATTTAGGAATTTACTCTTTCGATTTATCCGGTCACGATTATTTAGTGAATATCGAAGACAAAATTAAATAAATATCCGTTGCAAAAATTTACAATTCTTGTTGAGTAATTTATGGTAATCATATTTATGAGATAAACTTTCAATCACCATCAACAGCAGCATTGCAGTTTTTCCTCAATTGCATACGAATAGAAATGTACGAACAAAAGTGTACCGCTGCAGTACGAATAGAAGTGTACCGCTGAAATGTACGAATAGAAGAGTACCAAAAAACTTATTTTCAAAGAGCACATTGAGAGTATACAAGCCAAGTACATCAAATATACGAGATGTTTATATCCTCTCATTAACAGGAATTCTAAACTTTGTTTAAAGAACAAACTTTTGATTTACAAACAATTTTTTAGACCAGCAATGCTTTATGCTGTACCGATCTGGTCAAGTTGCTGTTCAACAAGGAAGAAAACGCTCCAAAGGATTCCGAATAAAATTCTGAAAATGGTTTTGAAGCGTCCTCCTTGGTTTGGTACACTCGAATTACATAGACTTACTGGTGTTGAACCATTAGATGTCAAATAAAATTATTAACAATTTTCGACAAAAATCGTTGCAATCCTCAATTGCTACGATAAGCTCTCTTTATAGCCAATAAGTTAGCAATTAAGTTAGTTGTAAGTTTACTTCCCCTTTTCTGACAAGTAGGTTTAAATCCCTACGAATGATAAGTCCTAATTGCGAAAGCAAACAAATCCTAACAATTAAAATTACAAATTTCTAACAGTGTTGAGAAGTCACCATTTGTGATTGGACACACATACTCATTATTTACTAATATTTATCATAAATACTTAAGCTACTAACAAATCCCCCCTTTAAAAAAAAATGAATTGTTACCTCCCCGAAGTTCCCTTAAAGAAAAAAAAAGAAGAAGAGTACCACTGCAATCATAGAAGACGAGAGACCTGCGGTTCTTTACTCCACTGGTACTCTTGCTTTTACCTGCATGTTTTCTTTCAAGACATCAGTTTTTATTAGGTTCTTCAGAACCTAACACGCAGGTTTAGAAATTGTTCAAGGATGGGTATTGTTTTAAACTTTTAGGAAAACTTTTACCTTCGAGACATCATATTAGTCTAAGCTCATGGAAGCAAAAATAAATTGACCTATTGGGACGGGGAGACTCTGTCAATTTTTATTTCGAAATTGATACAGGGAATATCACATGGAACGGATGGTGTCAATTCACGTCGTCTGTGCTAGGAATGCTTGCATGTAATTGGTTCATTATTCGCGTAAATTTGTTATTGAATTTTTTTTACAACATATTGGTTATTATTATCTATCATGTGGTTATGCTGTTATTAACGTTTGAAATCTGACGCAACATTTGCCAGTTTCATTTCCAATTTTACAAAATGCATCCCAGTATAGTAAACAAAGACGTGTCCCACGTCAAAAAGGATTGTTCATATTTTTTCATAGCGTTTTCGCGAACTTTCCGCTACGCAATTATATATGCAATAGAGTGGGGCAAAAATATTTTTCTGAACCAAGTTTTGAACTTATCGGTGGTCGATTGGTTTTATATCCGCTTGGTACATTGTAATTTGACATAACTCAGTAATGCTTTAATAATGCTTTACCTTACATTAAAGTAGTTTATAGTAGCAAAAAATGAAATTTAATATTGACAAAAAAAATGAATTTTATCACATTTCATCAAATTTAAACAGCTTTAGCATTTCTTGGGGATAGCCTTCTCTGAAACAAATATTGTAGCAAAACTAAACAATAAACTGTTTGTATAATCACTATTGTCAATATAAAACACTACTTCGTACCAAATACAGTGAAAGTAATTTAAATTACTATGCCTCAAGCGATGTTCTTCAAAATTATCCGCATCGGAAATAAAAACCTTTTTGCAGTGTCATGCATTCTGGCCCAACACATTGCGGCCAATGTGACCGATTGCATAGTAAAAATAAGCTGATATGAATGATAATTTGGTCCACAGTTTTTCTACAGCCGGCAGTAACCGAAGCCATTTCTGTTTTGCAAGCTAATTGTTCCGGTTCGTGCTTTGCTGCATCATGTTTTTTATGATAATAACAAGCATAGGTGAGAAAAAATCGAAATAATAATTGTTTTGGCAGATCCTCCACTGATTCAAGGTAAATCTCAAGTTATGTATTTTGGATGAATATATCTAATCATATTTTTAGTTTTCAGAACATGATGAAATTATTATAAGAGCGGGGGCCTAGTGTGGTTGGTAACGTCTCCGCCAACCACGCTCGACGCCTGGGTTCGAATCCCACCGCCGACATAGGTGTCGATGGTTGTGAGGTGGCGTGATCCACTCACAACCAACCCAACTGGTCTAGATTCAATCCTAGCCGACACCGGGAGATTTTCTGAGGCGAAAAATCTCTGGGATCACGCCTTCCATCGCATGAGGAAGTAAAGCCGTTGGCGCCGGTCCGTTAATAAACGGGTCGTGAGTTAGGGACCTGGGTGTGGAGTCGCCTCCCTGGGCGTCGGTAATTGGCCACAACAGTGGCGGAAATAGACCGACGGAAAATAAGCGAGAATAAAAAAAAAAAAAAATGATGAAATTATTGAATTTTGAGATCTCATAAGGAATGATTGGAAATAAGATCCATCTGTTAATATAAGTTGTCTGTAAGTTCCTGATTACTTGTCCGTTTTATTGGCTATTATCGGTGAAAATTCAATAAAACAGATTTATTCCGCGTAACGCGTTTCGGTCTACTACTCTTCGACCATCATCAGACGCAAATGGCTGTGTGTAACCTATCGGTCTTGTCTGACTAAACTATACTAACATAAATTTTCCTGCTCAACTCCCTATGTCGCCCACTTTGTCATCGGTAGCATTCGTTCGTATTCGCGTTTTCGGCTAGTTCCTGATTGTTCTTTATGTAGGGTATAACTGCCTTTAGTGGACCACTTAGTACCGTAGCTGCATATTTTGCAAGAAAAAGTGTAATTATCTTAACTGAATTAAGTATTTCATTTTGTATGAACATGAAGTAACATGTTTTATACTTTTTCTGCATGAGAAACAACAAGATAATACCTCTATTTTCTTAAAATTTAAGAAATGAATTATCGCTTCAGTTTCCTTAAATGGGCCACCGTTTCCTAATTTGGACCACAACAATTTCCTAATTTGGGCCAGGTCTCCTTTAATAACTTTCTGATCCACTGTGTAACAGGTGTTTCAGTTGTGAACAATTGCACCATGCCGCAAATTGCTTCGAATTATAAAGGATCATCCATAGACCATGTGGCCATTTTTTACCGGCTTCGTAAGTCAATCCTCTAAATTAATTATAAATATTTTGCATGGACTATGGTCATTTGCCAACCTTATATACGACCACGTGATTAATGGAGAACTCCTAAGTTAATCACATTGTTGGAGTGCTATATATACAACATGCATTTATATAGTAGATGAATACGGGGGCTGGGGGAGTTGTTACCAAATGCACACAGTCCATTTATTCTAGAATTTATGTTGGCGATTGATTGGCCTAAGAGGATTAACAAATGGCAGACATGTGCTAATGTGGGTTAGAGACGGTCTCTTTTTTGCGCTGCATCACGTAATTCCAAAGGATTGTTTACAAAATACGTATTGTCCTGACGAGAGAGAGAGGGCCCTTAACGGATTATTATATACTGTGTTTACAACTCAATAGGAAAAACAGCTTGACAGCAATTCGTACTAAACCATGCTTGTAGAAATTTGTTTATGTAGGGGGAAAAATGATCTAAACTTATTCAAAATTTATTTACATAGTATGTGAATAGGATTTCTTATTCACTAGCTTTGGTACAGTGTAAAAAGATCAATAATTAATATTAATTCATGTTTTCTAATCCTTCGGTCAGACGTTGAAGCTTATCGGACGCTTCTTGAATCATAACTTTTTGTTTCTCATAAGCCTTTTTAGCCCTCTCCTGGCGTTTTGTCTCTACTTTCTCAACCTTCTCTTTGCGAATATTTTCCTTTTCTTTTTCCATCTTTCGGTGCAGCTCCATACGTTTTCGTGATGTTAGAACTGGAGGGCTCTTTGGCTTTTTGTACTTTCGATTCTTTGAAGATTCATTACACACATTATTAGCCATCGGACTTTCAAAACTGTCATAAGAGTATTCACCAAATGGTACAGAAATCTCTTGGTTACTTGCGTCTATCATGATTTGTAGTTCTTCAAAGTCATAAGTAATGACTTCAGGACGTGTCTCCTCCGTTCCCAACAAACCGTTTGTTGGTGTTACTCTAGAGAAAAAATACAAAAAGCTAAAAAACTAAGCCAACGTTGTAAATTGATGCATACTTGTCAACACCATCTATCGAAGTCATGTTTGAAAAAACCCCGGTGTTTTCGTCAACAGTTGTATCGGTTCTCAATTCTTCCACACTTTCAACTGTAGAAGACAGCTGGTCTTCAAAAGTTGTTACGAATTTATTAGAAGAATCTGGAAGCTGTATTTCATTTGTACAGATGGCAGTATTTCTAGGTAAAAGAAAAAATATAACGTGAAATTTTCATGAAATATGGTCAATTATTGCACTCACTTTGCAATGCCATATGGTGGACCCACTTCGATGGCCTCTTCAGAGTTATTATCAAAACCAGAATCATTTCTCAATGCTTCCTCATATTGAACCGTAGGAAATTCATGGTCATCTAGGCTGATAACACGATCATCCAAAGGCTGAAGGATAGATCTATATATTTTGCATACAATCCTGTCCGATTCGTGTGAAAAAGAGTCTGGCTCAAACTCTCGATAGAGGATGGTGTTCACCGGACTTATCTGGGAAATCAACTCTTTGAGGATTTTTCGTGGAACTATGACACAATCATCTCGATTAAAAAAAAAATAAAGAAAATGGTGGAAAACAAGAGCCGGTCAGTTCATAAAGTGGCGAAAGAGAGAGGTGGGAAAAAAATGGAGAGATTAAAAAACAGGAGAGTTGCTGAGCTGAACACAGAAAAAGAATGGGTAGAAAACATCACATCCACCCAAGTACCAGACTTCGTGATGAGAACGTTGTTATTGGGACCAAATTTCAACGTACAGAATAAAACAAAAATCCCATATGTGGAAATAGTGGCAGGGATCGAGAAAGGGATACGATCAAAAGAGAATGCGGACGAGATTCGGGGGGGAATTTCTACAGCAATAACGAACCATATAAATTACACGAGACAACCCAGGCACGGCAAGCTGGAATGGATGGAAAAGGACATTTCGGCGACAAAACAGTACCTGAAGGAACACCCAAATCTGATCATCATAAAGGCGGACAAAGGCAATAAAACAGTAATAATGGAAGCTGAAGACTACCACATGAAAATGATGGAGTTGCTAAACGATGAGGAGACATACCAGAAACTGAAAAAAGATCCGACCAATAAGGTACAAAAAGCCATCAACGCAATGGCTGATGGGTGGCTGCAACATAAGTACATAGAGAAAAGCATCCACCGAAGCATCAAATCGACGAGTAGCAACCCACCCCGGATATATGGATTACCTAAAATTCATAAGGAAGGCAGACCGTTGAGACCGTTTGTTTCAACAATCGGTTCGGCAACATTCAACATGGCTCAGTTTTTGTCGAGCATATTGGGTAACATTGTTGGGAAAACCGAACACCATGTGAAAAACAGCTTCGAGTTTGCCCAACAAGTAGCAGGAACGCAGATTCCCGATGAGCATGTCCTATTCTCTTTGGATGTCAAGTCGCTGTACACGAATGTTCCAGTACAATATGCGTTGGAGTGTATAGAGGAAAGGTGGAGTGGGGTGGAGGAGCACACGAAGATCGACAGACGAAGTTTCCTGACAGCGGTTAAGTTGGTATTGGATTCAACGTACTTCACCTATCGTGGAATCTACCACATGCAAAAATTCGGAGTACCAATGGGATCGGCTCTATCGCCGGTGATAGCCAACCTTGTGATGGAACGCCTGGAACAGGAGTGTATGTACAAGGCAGAGCAGAAACAAATAGGTATGCTGGTGTATAGGCGGTACGTAGATGATTGTTTTTGCATCGCACGGGAGAATCATTTTGACCAAATTTTGGCAACATTTAATGATTTTCACGACAGGCTTCAGTTTACCGTGGAAAGGGAGGAAAGTGGTCGGCTTAAATTCCTGGACATGATGTTAACTAGAAGAAACGGAATTGTGAAGAAGAGCTGGTTACCCAAGCAGGAGAAAGGATGGTATTTGGACTTCAACTCTGAAAGCCCATTTACGCATAAGCGCAACACGGCAGTGGCCCTTGTGGACAGAGCAATCAAATTGACTGATGCGGAAAATCGTCCACAGGCGATAAAAAAGGTCAAAAATATACTTAAATGCAACAACTATCCTGAATGGTTCGTCCAAAATGTTCTGGCACAAAGGGTACACAAACACTACAACGGACTGCAAAATAATGGTGAAAAAGAGGAGACCAAATATGTTACGACGCAGTATGTTCCATGCTTGAGTGAGAAACTGCAAAAAACGCTCAAAAAGAACGGGTTGACACTAGCCGTCAAACCCAAAAATAAAGTAAAAGACGTTATTTTCAGCAAACTCAAAGATACCATTCCACCAGGGCAACAAAAAAATGTTGTATATTCTATCCCTTGTGGAACTGGAGATGGAAAAATGTATGTTGGGCAGACGAGCAGAAAATTGGACACAAGAATAGGAGAGCATAAAAATGACATCAAACGCAAAGACAACCGAACGGGCCTGACACAACACACGCTAGGTGACGGACATGTGTTTGATTTCGAAAAAGTGACGATCCTAGAACGTATTGTTGACCAGGAAAGCAGAATCACAGCAGAGACATTCCACATCAAGTTGGTTGGCGAACGCAACGCGGTGAACCTCCAGCGTGAGTGCGGAACGTTCAACACCAACTACAATGCGCTTGTGGTAAAGCTACGGCAAGGCACAAACAGCGGACGGTGGAGAGGAAACAAATGCGACGATCGACACAGCATCACAGCACACCCGCCAGACAGTGATACCTGATCGTGCGGCGCTGAAAGAGGTGACGAAAAGCTGCGACGATCGAATTGTGAGTTGTGAAAGAAAAAAGCGACAATTATGACAAAACGTTTTTATGTGTTTATTTTTATGTATTTTTTAAAAATGTTTGTTTTTTAAATAAAATTGCAGGCGTCAGAAGATGGCTAAAACGCGACAGTAGGCCGAAACGTCACGCAAAGTAAGAAATGTTTTGTAATTGTTCACCGAAAAATATCAATTAATACGATACACAATCATCTCGATCATGACCAGAATTTGTAGGATCTGGATCGGAAACGGTATTGAGGCTAGGAACGACTTTGGGATTCAATTCGGGAAAGGATCCTAGATTGTGCTCGACAGCGCATTCAGGATTGGCATTAGAGTTGAATTCTGAGTCTTTCGAGCCAGCAATGCACTTCGAGTAATCTACTGCATTTTCATCGAAAGGGAACAATCCGCAAGCTCGAAATCCATTGGTAACGGTTTCTTTCTTGAAGGACCTGTCAATAGCCGCCTGAAGTATACCAGGGAACTCGTTCATCCGAACTACTCGACCTATAAATATTGAATCAATCAAATCAAAAAAAATTTTAAATAATATTTCACAAATTCATCTCGGATTTTCCTCCTGCCATGGGTGCGCTCATGATCACCACGCAGCTTTCAGAGAGCGAAACATTGCCACTTCCGCCGGTTGAATAATGTGAGTACTATTAGCATACAAACATACCAGGATGATCCCGAGTTGTGTGCATTCTTCCGACGTTTCAAAAGCAGTGTGGCTTTTGTGCCCGTCTACGAAGTACGCTACTGGCAGAGGAATCTGTTTTTCTAGAACCCACGGATGGAATACATTTTTTATGTAGGCCAAAAATGTCTCTTTTGTCTGCCAACAACTGTCTGACTTAGCTATTCCCCAATCAGCCGGAAAACACTGAACAACGTCGGCTGGAATCCTTTGGTAAGGTAAAACGCAACATGGCGGTACCTTCAAACCACAGAAAAAGAATGGGTAGAAAACATCACATCCACCCAAGTACCAGACTTCGTGATGAGAACGTTGTTATTGGGACCAAATTTCAACGTACAGAATAAAACAAAAATCCCATATGTGGAAATAGTGGCAGGGATCGAGAAAGGGATACGATCAAAAGAGAATGCGGACGAGATTCGGGGGGGAATTTCTACAGCAATAACGAACCATATAAATTACACGAGACAACCCAGGCACGGCAAGCTGGAATGGATGGAAAAGGACATTTCGGCGACAAAACAGTACCTGAAGGAACACCCAAATCTGATCATCATAAAGGCGGACAAAGGCAATAAAACAGTAATAATGGAAGCTGAAGACTACCACATGAAAATGATGGAGTTGCTAAACGATGAGGAGACATACCAGAAACTGAAAAAAGATCCGACCAATAAGGTACAAAAAGCCATCAACGCAATGGCCGATGGGTGGCTGCAACATAAGTACATAGAGAAAAGCATCCACCGAAGCATCAAATCGACGAGTAGCAACCCACCCCGGATATATGGATTACCTAAAATTCATAAGGAAGGCAGACCGTTGAGACCGGTTGTTTCAACAATCGGTTCGGCAACATTCAACATGGCTCAGTTTTTGTCGAGCATATTGGGTAACATTGTTGGGAAAACCGAACACCATGTGAAAAACAGCTTCGAGTTTGCCCAACAAATAGCAGGAACGCAGATTCCCGATGAGCATGTCCTATTCTCTTTGGATGTCAAGTCGCTGTACACGAATGTTCCAGTACAATATGCGTTGGAGTGTATAGAGGAAAGGTGGAGTGGGGTGGAGGAGCACACGAAGATCGACAGACGAAGTTTCCTGACAGCGGTTAAGTTGGTATTGGATTCAACGTACTTCACCTATCGTGGAATCTACCACATGCAAAAATTCGGAGTACCAATGGGATCGGCTCTATCGCCGGTGATAGCCAACCTTGTGATGGAACGCCTGGAACAGGAGTGTATGTACAAGGCAGAGCAGAAACAAATAGGTATGCTGGTGTATAGGCGGTACGTAGATGATTGTTTTTGCATCGCACGGGAGAATCATCTTGACCAAATTTTGGCAACATTTAATGATTTTCACGACAGGCTTCAGTTTACCGTGGAAAGGGAGGAAAGTGGTCGGCTTAAATTCCTGGACATGATGTTAACTAGAAGAAACGGAATTGTGAAGAAGAGCTGGTTACCCAAGCAGGAGAAAGGACGGTATTTGGACTTCAACTCTGAAAGCCCATTTACGCATAAGCGCAACACGGCAGTGGCCCTTGTGGACAGAGCAATCAAATTGACTGATGCGGAAAATCGTCCACAGGCGATAAAAAAGGTCAAAAATATACTTAAATGCAACAACTATCCTGAATGGTTCGTCCAAAATGTTCTGGCACAAAGGGTACACAAACACTACAACGGACTGCAAAATAATGGTGAAAAAGAGGAGACCAAATATGTTACGACGCAGTATGTTCCATGCTTGAGTGAGAAACTGCAAAAAACTCTCAAAAAGAACGGGTTGACACTAGCCGTCAAACCCAAAAATAAAGTAAAAGACGTTATTTTCAGCAAACTCAAAGATACCATTCCACCAGAGCAACAAAAAAATGTTGTATATTCTATCCCTTGTGGAACTGGAGATGGAAAAATGTATGTTGGGCAGACGAGCAGAAAATTGGACACAAGAATAGGAGAGCATAAAAATGACATCAAACGCAAAGACAACCGAACGGGCCTGACACAACACACGCTAGGTGACGGACATGTGTTTGATTTCGAAAAAGTGACGATCCTAGAACGTATTGTTGACCAGGAAAGCAGAATCACAGCAGAGACATTCCACATCAAGTTGGTTGGCGAACGCAACGCGGTGAACCTCCAGCGTGAGTGCGGAACGTTCAACACCAACTACAATGCGCTTGTGGTAAAGCTACGGCAAGGCACAAACAGCGGACGGTGGAGAGGAAACAAATGCGACGATCGACACATCATCACAGCACACCCGCCAGACAGTGATACCTGATCGTGCGGCGCTGAAAGAGGTGACGAAAAGCTGCGACGATCGAATTGTGAGTTGTGAAAGAAAAAAGCGACAATTATGACAAAACGTTTTTATGTGTTTATTTTTATGTATTTTTTAAAAATGTTTGTTTTTTAAATAAAATTGCAGGCGTCAGAAGATGGCTAAAACGCGACAGTAGGCCGAAACGTCACGCAAAGTAAGAAATGTTTTGTAATTGTTCACCGAAAAATATCAATTAATACGATACACAATCATCTCGATCATGACCAGAATTTGTAGGATCTGGATCGGAAACGGTATTGAGGCTAGGAACGACTTTGGGATTCAATTCGGGAAAGGATCCTAGATTGTGCTCGACAGCGCATTCAGGATTGGCATTAGAGTTGAATTCTGAGTCTTTCGAGCCAGCAATGCACTTCGAGTAATCTACTGCATTTTCATCGAAAGGGAACAATCCGCAAGCTCGAAATCCATTGGTAACGGTTTCTTTCTTGAAGGACTTGTCAATAGCCGCCTGAAGTATACCAGGGAACTCGTTCATCCGAACTACTCGACCTATAAATATTGAATCAATCAAATCAAAAAAAAATTTAAATAATATTTCACAAATTCATCTCGGATTTTCCTCCTGCCATGGGTGCGCTCATGATCACCACGCAGCTTTCAGAGAGCGAAACATTGCCACTTCCGCCGGTTGAATAATGTGAGTACTATTAGCATACAAACATACCAGGATGATCCCGAATTGTGTGCATTCTTCCGACGTTTCAAAAGCAGTGTGGCTTTTGTGCCCGTCTACGAAGTACGCTACTGGCAGAGGAATCTGTTTTTCTAGAACCCACGGATGGAATACATTTTTTATGTAGGCCAAAAATGTCTCTTTTGTCTGCCAACAACTGTCTGACTTAGCTATTCCCCAATCAGCCGGAAAACACTGAACAACGTCGGCTGGAATCCTTTGGTAAGGTAAAACGCAACATGGCGGTACCTTCAAACCCGCTGCATTGTAGGACTTCTAGACGGTAACGTTCCGGTAACGAACCGGTATCAATGAGATTGGCGTTCTTCTCTTTCTTAGGAATAATCACGGCCTTGGTCTCTGGGTCCATACAGAACCCAATTTCATCTCCGTTGAATATACGGCGAGGGTCACTCAGTACTTCCTCATTCCCGTCTTCACGGAACAGCTCTCGTACAGTACGGAACCAGTTGCGTGAATTTTCCTCTTCAACCGTAGCTGCCGCTGATGAAACCAATTCTGGCTTTCGCACTGAGAGTTCTGGGCGACGCTTCATAAATCCACAGTACCATTTATAATCTAACACAGGCTATATTGCAATAGCATTAAATAACAAAAAAAAAATACTGCTGTATCAACATACCGGCTTTCATCTTGCAGTCCGAATGACGAGGATTCTCTGTAATGAATCTTGCAACTGTAGACTGCAGCCGCTCTTTGGTAATAGGGAATCCTTTACGTGCCATCCGTGTTATCCAGCGAACAATTGAATCCTCTTCCGCGGCAGTCAATGCAGTTGGCTTGCCTTTTCGCGATTTGCATGACGACTTCCTGCTTGCACGAAACAATACGGTGGATCGCGGAACATTGTAGCGCCTACAAGCTTCTCTAGTCGACATATCACTTTTTATAGCTTGAAGACACTCAGAAACTGCAGCTTCACTATATTTTTCACCAGTTTTCGGCGTTTTTCCCATTTTACCAACCATTTTTTACAACAACACGATCAAAACAAATCTATGGTTACTATGATTCGCTGCGTTACTTCAATGATAGCTTTCGTTCGAATTAAGCGTGTCGAAATAAGGAAAACATATTTGTTTTCACCCTTAATTGGACCACTAATTTTTTCAATATTTTAAGTGTTTTTCTAGTTAAATTTTTTGCATATCTTTTAAAGACACTATTATTAACCTGGTAATTTTCGCTCGGAAAGTTTGATGTCAGTACAGTTTTTGGTGAAGCCATTCCTTATGAAAACGTTAACGAACCATGGCAAACCAGGCAGCTGTTATTAAAAAATGGTTTTTTACAGCTTTAATCAAGAATTTTATTGTAAACGTCTGTTGCAACATTTCTGGTGAAGAACATTATTGAAATTGGCAAAGCACCAATCAAAATAAGTATATTTATAATGTGTCATTTCGTGAAAGAGCTCAGGTGGTCAACTAAACTCCAGTTCTACCCTACTTCTCTGATTGCTTTATGGTTTCGGTACTGTTTAGAGCACAAATCTATTAGGCGAACAGCTTCCATAATTTTTCTCCAATAACAATATAAATCCTGCCAACGTTAAACGATCGAAAGTTTTTGGCACGTTTATCATAACAGTGAACGTTTTTGTCATTTAGGACATGATGTAACATTGGATTACCCAAATAATGTCGGTGAAGCTTAGTTGCAAGAGATTTTTTCTGTTGTGAAGTGGAAAATTACAAAATTGGTCTGAAAGTACACTATTCCCAAAGGACGCTGTTACAGAAAGAAATTACTTTCCTGATCGGTCTAGGCATTCCTTATTATCAACATTGGTCAACCAAAACATTCTTGAGGACATACATTAGCAAAATGAAAAGGAAAGATTATCCGAAATTACTGCGGCAACACCATAAATTGGATTCGCAACACAAAAAATTTCTGACGCTCATCATAGTGGGATTTTACACAGCTAACGCTACTTCTCACTTGTTGATATGTCCAAATTTGCGCAGTGTATCGCTGATTGATTTCCTCCAGAACTAGCCGTAAAAAGTCATTAGTTTTTGACACAATCATTCCATTTTTATCGTTATTTTTTATTGCAGGAGCTTTATTATAATCCACGAGACTGTACAATTGGAAGAAAGCATACCACTGGACTCTTATAGACATTTAATCCATGTCTATTATGTGCAGGGAAGCAGTTACCTCCGAATAAAGAAATAAACACTATGAAACACGCTTATGTGAAAAAATAAATAAATTAAATTAATTGAAATCGAATGTTTAATATTTATTGAAAAAAGCAAATGAAAAACTGATTTGATACATTTATATAAGAAAAATTGACCCGTATTCAATAGCATGTTATATTTATTGACTAGAGGAGTGCCAGATAGTAAAATGAATATATCTTACCAGACTTGGTAAAAGCACCGCTCCGAGCCGCTCGGTGACATCGCCAAATTCTAGGCACCCATCACCACGAGCGTATTATCTTTTCATGCGACATTCGCAGCAAGCCCCAGCTCGGCGCAAGAGCTAAGAAGCTACGAATGCAGTGCCGTAACCTTGTGTTCGTCACCGGGAGGCACATTGAACGTTTTATCTTTTTCGTTCTGTTTTGAACCGCCAGTGCGTCGGCTGGACTGAGGCCGCTCGCGCACAGCTTTTGATGTTTACTCTGCTGCAGTGCTGCTATGGATTGATGAGCAGGGAGGGATGATGGCTGAGTGCTTGTGTAGTTGAACATGTTCGTTTTGATGTAATTCTAATTTGATGTGGCTTCTAATAAATGGTAAACATGTCTTGCTCTTGCAATCCGCCAACTTGGATGATGCGTGGTTTGTACTTTTTAGTAAACAAGTATACAATGATTTCCGCTAGTGTCAACATCCTACTGTTTACAGTACAGACACTGAATTATCCAAAATAATATTATCATTTCAACAGCGTGATATTTACTCGCATGAAAAAATAATTCTATTGATTTATAACAATGAATGCAATACGGGTGATATCATTTACCTTCATTACGGATCGTGAGCTTACTGCATTTCGTCTATGCTATTCGTAATCAAGATTATGCTTTCATAAATCAAAAGCTGTTGTTATAAACGTTAGTCAAATTGATGATATTTGAGATTTGATAAATTAATAGTTTTAGCGATATAAGTAGATTTGCGTTGTTTTTTTATTTGCATTACATTGACTGAGCCGGTAACATTGCACAGTGGTCGAAAGCCGGAAAAAACCTCGATTTTTCATGTCAATATTTTTGATTTTTTGCATTTTTTCGTAGATTCTCAAAGTGTAAACGACCTTTCCCCAAAGTTTCATGACAATCGGTTGAGATATCAATTTTTAATCGCACTTCGAATGTTGCTATATCAGGCAATTTGGATTATTTTCATGTTTGAAATCACAATTTTTAGCTCAACTTCAAACACCTGAAACTTCCTCAGTTTTGATCCGATTTTGATTCAAAAAGAGTCATTTTGAAGGGAAATTTGTGTACTTTTTGGTTGATTTTCAAGATTTGCCATAAACGCAACCAATTTCTCAATCGAGGTAAACATATTGCAGGGAAGCTAAAAAATCATGTATTTTTAATTTCATTTCTACCGTACAATCTTGTGAAACAGTTCGGAACGATCGGATAACCAACATTCAATGGGAAATTTATTGTACTTTTCAGATTTTTGGGTCCCGTTTTGCACATCGTTGCTCAGCAAAAGCAAAAACCTGATCATGAGAAAGGTCTAACGGCACTTTAGGTGCATAAATTGCTATTTTCGACATTTTCTGACATCAGAAATGAGCTCACCACTCCAAAATTGTAATAATATGTAATTTCCAATCATATGAAAAAGTCTTTTAGGTTTTTTTCCGACTTTTGTATAGAGACCTGCTACTGTGCATTGTGATGGCAAACATGTGTTTTTCAATTCGGCTATTAGCTTATGTGCAAGGTGCTTGGAAGCACTTTTCTCTTCCGTTTAAGCCTTAAATTGATTTTCGTTACTGAGCCCAGGGTGAATATTATTATAATTTAATTAGTATGAAAATTTTTTATTTTCATTATTTTTTTTTATCATATCAAAGAATATTCATTAATGGAGATTAAATCAAATAAAATATATCTTATTATGTCTCGCTTTTTCAATCAGAATTAACACATGAGTAGCTGGACTGATGATAAATCGCAACTCTGAATGTATGTACTGGTCGGACTCAATTACCCGGAGCATTGAATAATATTTCACTCCGGATAACCGAATTCTCCGGATAATAGAACCGTTTATTTATTTTGTTTTTTTTTTTTCTATTTTCGCTTGTCAAGAACAGCTAGATTGCTAAGAAAATAAGTGTAAATGTGCCGACATAAATATTTAGAAATGGTCTAATGGTCGATGTCGATGTTTATCATATAAACCACTTCAGTTTATTTAAGTTAATTTATCTCGGATATGTCTGAACGGATTTATACGCAACATATTAAATTTTAAAGGTATAGCTGCCTTCATATTCCAATAAACTCTATCGTAATCGGTCACCAGATTCCGAAATAAGATCCAGAATAATTATGAAGGAAACATGAAGCCGCTAAAACACCCTTTTTATACAGGGAATAGTCAAAATAAGTAGGATAGACAAAATTTTGATGAAATTTGAAATGCTATAGCTTTGCTAAACGTTATTCGATTTTAATAATTCGAACACCATTGAACTGGAAAACTTTTGAAGTTCCATTTTCTGACCCCAGATCTGGCCTAGGTTACCGGATATAGGAAATATTCCTGAGTTCCGGTAGGCATGTCAAACCTGCTAATTTTTGGATGGATTTGGTAATGGGTTACCTGATAAAAATGCTCATTTGCATCATTGGCATAGATGACAAAATCATTTCTGAAGCGAATGGTTCATCAAGATCCGGAATCGGCCAAGAACTCATCGAGAAAGGCTATTTTTCATCCGGAAGTCATCAGAGGAACCTTTAGTAGGGGACATTTTACGTTTTTGCACCAAATATAGCGTGTTACACCTCTATCTTCAGGATTTTTATCAGGAATCTTTTAAAAGACATATATCTGAATATTGGCTGCTTTGGCCACTTCCGGAACGACCTGGAGGCCCCGAAGGAACCCGTAGTGGGAGAATTCACATTTCTGCATCAAAATATAGCATGCGACACCTCTATCTTCAGAATTTTTCATCAGGAATCATTCAAAAGACATATTTTTTCAAATACAGATTACGTTGGCCACTCCCGGAACGATCCAGATTCCCCGGAGGAACCCGGAGTTGGGACATTTACATTTTTGCATCACATAAAGCGTGCGACGCTTCTACCTTCAAGACTTTTAATCAGGAACCATCAAGAAGACATTTTTTTGAATACATATTACGTTGGCCACTCCCGGGATGATCCGGATACCTCGTAGGAACCCGGAAATGGGAACATTTACATTACTGCATCAAATAAAGCGTGCGACACTTCTATCTTCAGGATTTTTCATCAGGAATCTTACAAAAAAAATATTTCCTAATATAGGCTGCATTGGCCACTTCCGGAATAACCTGGATGCCCCGAAGGAAGATCCGGATGCTCGAAGGAACCCGGAATGGGGACATTTACATTTCTGCATCAAATAAAGCGTGCGCATAGAGCTGCAAGATTTTTCAAGATTTTTCATTAGGGTTCCTCCGGGGTATTTAGATTGTGCCGGTAGTGGCCAATGCAGTCTGAATTCAAAAATATGTCTTTTTGATGATTCCTGATGAAAAATCCTGAAGATAGAGCTGTCGCACGCTTTATTGGATGCAGAAATGTAAATGTCCCCATTCCGGGTTCCTCCGGGGCATCTGAATCGTTCCGAGAGTGGCCAACGTAATCTGTATTTAAAAAATATGTCTTTGGATGATTCCTGATGAAAAATTCTGAAGATAGAGGTGTCGCATGCTATATTTTGATGCAGAAATGTAAATTCTCCCACTACGGGTTCCTTCGAGGCATCCAAGTTGTTCCGGAAGTGACCAATGCAGCCTATATTTGGAAATATTTTTTTTGTATGATTCCTGATGAAAAATCCTGAAGATAGAAGTGTCGCACGCTTTTTTTGATGCAGTAATGTAAATGTCCCCATTTCCGGGTTCCTACGGGGTATCCGGATCATCCCGGGAGTGGCCAACGTAATCTGTATTCAAAAATATGTCTTCTTGATGGTTCCTGATGAAAAGTCTTGAAGGTAGAAGTGTCGCACGCTTTATTTGATGCAGAAATGTAAATGTCCCAATTCCGGGTTCCTCCGGGGAATCTGGATCGTTCCGGGAGTGGCCAACGTAATCTGTATTTAAAAAAAAATATGTCTTTTGAATGATTCCTGATGAAAAATTCTGAAGATAGAGGTGTCGCATGCTATATTTTGATGCAGAAATGTGAATTCTCCCACTACGGGTTCCTTCGGGGCCTCAAGGTCGTTCCGGAAGTGGCCAATGCAGCCTATATTCAGATATCTGTCTTTTAAAAGATTCCTGATAAAAAATCCTGAAGATAGAGGTGAAACACGCTATATTTGGTGCAAAAACGTAAATGTCCCCTACTAAAGGTTCCTCTGAGGACTTCCGGATGAAAAATAGCCATTTCTCGATGAGTTCTTGGCCGATTCAGGATCTTGATGAACCTATCGCTTCAGAAATGATTTTTTCATCTATGCCAATGATGCAAATGAGCATTTTTATCAGGTAACCCATTACCAAATCCATCCAAGAATTAGCAGGTTTGACATGCCTACCGGAACTCAGGAATATTTCCCATATCCGGTGACCTAGGCCAGATCTGGGGTCAGAAAATGAAACTTCAAAAGTTTTCCAGTTCATTGGTGTTCGAATTATTAAAATCGTATAACGTTTAGCAAAGCTATAGCATTTCAAATTTCATCAAAATTTTGCCTATCCTACTTATTTTGACCATCCCCTGTATGTCTCTTATTGGTAATTATAAAAGCGTTGCGGCTAGATAAGCTGCGGATCAGAGAAAGCGACTAAGATTTATTCAGAAGCAACCCATCCATGCGACGGGTACGGTGACCGTCAAAATAGTGGAAATTCAAAAATAATAAGTTGAACCAAAATCAATCTTGCTCCTCCCCTTTTTGCATCATTGAATTGACTACGCAGCATATAACGCAAAATACTGAATCAAAGTTGGTATTTCAAGGTAGAACAGTCAACAAAATCCGAAATCGAAGAAAAATAGCAACTCGAAATAATCAAGCCATTCTCCCCGCATGATCGAACCCCGGATAACCGAGCCTCCGGATGATTGTGCCTCCAGATAATCGAGTCCTATCTGTATTGCAATATGCGTATGTACAGTGGGTTTAAAATTTCTTATAGAGTTTTCGAAAAATCCGTGGGTGGCAAAATAACTAACGAATTTGTTATGTCCCTCAAATGTATTTAAATAACTTTATTTCTTCGAAAATACAGGACATATTTGCATTTGTTTTACGAAAACCATCCTTCTGTTCAACATAAGCAGCATATTCAACTAGTTAATGAAATAAAAAGTAATAAAAGTAATAAAATGCGCTCCTTATTATTTTGTTTTTATTTGCGATTGTTGTACATTCGAACATTTTAATTTAAGTACTAAAAACAGTTGGAAATCGATATGAACCTGATATGTAGAAGGTTCATTCAATAATTTAATAACTAACAGGTGAAAATTAAAGCACCTAGACCGATTGCGTGTGGGTTATGAAGCAGAGCTACAATCAAGCTTTGCTCGAGATGCTGTGCGGGCTTTACCAAGTTCGAATAGGAATTTTGTAATATTTTTTGAAATATGAACTCGTGTTGTGAATTGATAATTGATGATTATGCGTCCTGAAACGACGGAAAGTATCAAAATAGTGTCTTGATCATTCTCTACTGTATTCTTTGGCTGAAGGCTTAAAAATATAAGGCAATTTAAACCTCATATTAGAGCAAGTATTTACCGAAACGTATGGTTTCTTTAAAACTGTGTAATGCGCTTCGGTTCTTAACCCTATATCAAGATTTCTTTATTTAAAGAGCAACACCTCGTAGAACACCCTAATTTTATTCTTGCTTCATTTTTCCAAAAATGGTAAGTTAGTCTCCTGGTTTGCGCGTGTGGACAGTACACGTGTGAAAAGATATCAAATGTGAGAACGAAACAAACAAAGCCAAGCAATTTCAACTGTTGCAATAAAAAAATTTTCACCGCATGTTCTTTTCAAACTATAAAAAGAATTAAAAAATCAGTTTAGACTACTGATTAGTTATCACTTGAACCCTTTTTGTATCCTTGGCTACACCGGTGTTGTTAAACAGGGCATTATTTTGCTGCTTCATTTCATTGAACTTCATTAAATTTCATTTCGTTAAATTCAAGACATTTTATTTTAAAAACAACACAAATATATAGTCACCCATTCACCCGCAAACGTCGTCAGCGCTCACTGTGCGCTAGCTCAACGTGTAATATACATAGCAAGGAGAATCAGAGTACAAGGAGGCGGAGATGCCACAAAGCAAAAAGCAAGCAAAAATGGATCGGGGCTACACCGCGCGCTCCATGTAACTTTATAAAAACACCAACAAAGAGCTATCACCTGTTTGGTGCTATTCTCTTATTCCTCACGTGCCGAGTCGGCGACCGAAGCAGCTAGCTTGAGTGCGTGTTACCTAGCAAGCAAGAGATCAATTTGCGTTCCGCTCCTAGTGCGGCGCGTGCTTTACCAAGTCTGTATCTTACCATATATACGTACCAAAATATAACCTATGTATGTACCAAAATATTTCCTAAAATTTAATGACAAATTTTTATTTGAATTCGAATATAGGCTGAAGGCCGGTACTTATTCTTAATAATAATTTTTACATTACATTCTTAATAATAATTAATTTCACATTCCACTTATACAGGTTAGCTACATACATAGATATAAATATAAGACTGAGAAAATTACCTAGACTAGTCAAACATTAAAATTAAACACTAATACAGTTGTCGTTTGAAGTATAAGCTAAGCCTATGTTATGTCCGGATAAACTGTTCGTGAAGAGGTCGATGTCGTTTATCTTGTGTCGTGAGTTAATCGTGTCAAGGTTCACCTGAGAGCACAGATCTTGATAGGGAGGTAGTTCTTCTCCATTCCACCCGAGATTCCTAAGCGCAAACTTAAAGAATTTTTTTTTGGACTGCTTCGATTCGCTGTATGTGAGTTACGTAGTAAGGCCGCCAAACGACACTTGTGAAATCAAGTTTGCTTCTAACAAGTCCTTTGTAGATTGCTAGTATCGCATGAGGATCATCAAGGTCTCGGCCATACCTTCTGATGAGAGAGGAAAGTTTTAGGCTATCCACGATTACTTTGTCAATGTGTTTTGTGAAAGACAGTGTACAGTCGAAGGTTACGCCTAAATCGCGAACATATTCAGCACGTGGTACAACATTATTTGTATGAGCATAATTGTACAATACGGGGTGAGCTTCCCTAGTAAATGTCAGTACTGAGCATTTGTTCGCATTCACATGTGGTCCACAACTAGCATAGAATCTTCCGAAGATTTCTAAATCACTCTGCAATCTTTGGCAGTCATCATTATGTTTGATAAGGAGAAACAATTTCACATCATCTGTGTAAATCAAAACGATTGCATGACCGATCACATCAGGCAGTTCATTCATCAAAAGCACGAACAGCAATGGGCCTAGATGACTGCCTTGTGGTACTCATGACTGAACAATAAACGAGTTCGATCTACATCTCCGGATCTTCACAAACTGCACTCTATGTTCAAGATACGACTTAAGCCAATTGTAGAGCTAATTGCTAAACTTGTAATAAATAGGTCAATCGATCGCCTCCGCAGATGCGACACTAAGAAAATTTAACTAGAAACTACTAATTTAACTAGAAAAAAATATTAGTAATAAATTATTTAAAATATAAAAAAAGAAAAAGAAACATTTATTTGCAATGCAGTTGCTCCAATAACGGTGGAAACAGCAGCAATGTCTGTCCACTTGGTCCTGAACACAAGCTTTCATGCAAGCTTTCATGTGGGAAGCAAATGACGCCCCTTTTGATTGTCACTTTCTAGTATGAAGTACAATTTTGGAAGTAACAAAAAGATCAATGATGAATCATTCTGAAACAAATGGGCAAGCATGCTTGTCATTCTCCTCAGTATGTGAAAGGAGAGGAGAAAAAGTTCACCGCACACTTCCCTTCCAGTATGCGCCTGCGTGTAGCAAATGCTTTCACCACACTGCTTCTTTCTCCACTCCAAAGTATCTCAACCAGCTTACAGAGAGACAAACACACTTCCAGCTCACCCCAAATCTGATAGAAACAAGAGGGGTGAATCAATCTACAGAGAAAACGCAGAAATATACAACAGTGTCCACTGGCGAGTAGTCCGGAAGGTGAAAAAAAAAACTCCTCGCGTAGCTACACTGTGAAAATGAATTCCACCAGACTAAATTCGATCGGCACGAGCGGCACGGGCAACGCAGTCTATTGTTTTTCTCCCAATCTCTTTTCCTCTTCTGCCATGCTCAAGAAACCAACTGTGAAACGCACCGCAGATAGCTTTGCAGTGTAATTGGCCCTGACACAAGTAAAAGAGATTTTGAAGGCTGTTCGCACCTACGCGAATTCTCATATGCAATTTTCAATTTATGTGTGAAAACAAAAGCAAAAATATGTCCCTCCTTCACTTTCGCAAGTAAAAACCAAACCAATATTAACAGAGTCGTCAGGGCCAATTATTGTGCGTGATGTCCACACCTGTGAGGAAGTACACCTTAGTTCATTGTCTCGCAAGAGAGAGATTTCAGATTTCACCGCAGTGCGTTCAGGTAGCTCAACAGATGAAAATCGTTTGTCACTCTCTTCTAGCATGAGCCTTGATTTGCTCTTTAGTGTGACGGCAGTTGTTTCCGCAGAGCAAGATGTTCTCCTGCACTCTAGAGGTTTTCTGAGGAGAAAAGACAAGCATGCGGGCAAGTTGAACGAATACATTCTACACTTCATGAAATAATAAGATGTATTAGACATACAAGTTCTACTAGAGAAATGCAGATTAATGATTTGATACAGGTAGCTGTTCAGAAATATAATAATTGAATCCATTCGTTTATAAAGGATACTCACAAGAATGTATATACAGGAGTCAACATCGATAATTTATCAATTCAAGAGTTCTCTAGACATAAACAAGAAAATTCACAGAGATTTATAAAATTATTTGAATTATGTATGAATCTCTCAATTATCTACGCAAATATTAAAATACACGATTTAAATAATAATCCAGTAGCCATTGTGCATCTAGAAAAATGTAAATTAAAACTAAATTATGTTAGAATTATGCAATCAATTGAATTATATAACTTTGAAAAAACAATAGATAATTTTGATAAATTAATAAATACAAAAATGTATAACAACCAATTATATGAATTGTTACAAAACAAAAATATATTATTACAACAAACATTTTTAAAAATCAATCCGGAAAAATACCGTGCCAAGCGATGGGACAAAATCGGGACAGTTTGGAAATGGATAGCTGGCACGCCTGATGCAGATGATTTAAAAACAATCAATGATACCATGAACAAATTGATCGAAAATAATAATGAACAAGTATTTATTAATCAAGCTGCGAATGGAAGAATCCAACAAATTAGTAAGATTACTAACGCCCTGCTAGAATTAGAGTACAAATCTCAACATCAACATGTTATAGAATTAAACCTCATAACTATATTACTGAATATAGATACAATAAAACATCAAATTGGCTATTTTATTAGTTAAACATGGAATTCCGAGTGGCCGAATTTTATCTCTCAAAGATTTTATAAAAACCAGCAGCATTTTTTAGCAAGCAAACATTTATGTCAATTCATACGAATTATTATCTAAATCAACAGCACATGTCATTATGTCAATTTATACGAATTATTATCTGAATCAACAGCACATGTCATTATGAATGTACATGCTGAAAATTTTCTAAAGAAAAATACGGTTATGAATACTTAGAAGCCATTATACAAGATGAAAAGAGAGTTTTTTACTTACTTTACTTTACTTACTTTGTTGGCTAACGGACCGTTTACCGGTCTAGGGCCGAACAAATTAAAGATTAAAGCTTCTTTTGTCTTGGGCAGCCGTTCTTCAGTCTCCTCGTACACCAGCAGATCGTGCATCTTCTTCAACCGCGCACATCCACCGCGTGCGAGGCCTACCACGGAGTCGACGGCCTCTTCCTGGTTCTCTACTGAAGATAGTTTTGGCGGCACTCTCGTCAGGCATTCTGGCCACATGTCCAGCTCACTGAAGCCTGCCCCGCTGTCTTACCTTCACTATATCAGCATGTTTGTATACCTGGTACAACTCGTGGTTCATGCGTTTGCGCCACACTCCATCTTCTTGTTTACCGCCAAGTATCGATCGCAGAGCTTTACGCTCAAAAACTCCGAGCACTCGTCGATCAGCTTCCTTCAGCGTCCATGCTTCATATCCGTGAAGGGCCACCGGGAGTATCAGCGTCCTATACAGCGCTAGTTTTTTGCGAGTTTGTAAACTACGGGACCTCAGCTGGTTACGTAGTCCGTAGAAGGCCCTGTTCGCAGCTGCAATTCGTCACTTCACGGCTCATATCGTTGTCACATGTCACAAGTGTACCAAGATAAACGAACTCGTCAACCACTTAAAATCGTTCCCCATCTGAGCAAGATCGCGCGAAATGACCTATGGTCGAATATCGACCATTTTTGATTTGAATGAAACTTTGCACACGTATTTGGCTTAGCAAACTGAGCATTTTTCACAGATGGAGAGATTTTTTACACCCATGAGTTACATTCTAAAAGGGCGTATGCCTTTTGGCATAGGTTTTATTCGAAGCATTGTAGCCCAGAAACCGTTGGTTGTATAGAAAAACCGTCTGAAAATGAGTTGTAGGGAATTAAAAATGCACCATAAAACAAATATACACTGTACAAAAAAAAGTTTTTATCCAAAAAATTAAAAATAAACATTAAATTTCAATTTAAAAAAAAAGAGTTGAATTTTTTTTTATTTTTTTTAAAGAAACTTGACGTTAATACGCAACTTTAAAAAAAAAGTCCAGGATGGAGAAATGAAAAATAATTTTTTTATGATAGATTAATTTTTTTATGAAAATTCTAATTCAAACATTTTTCAAAATATTTGTATTCTGATGATTTTAAAAGATGCAGAGAGTCATTTTAAATCAAAAAACTCTTGGTAGTAAACATTCTAAAGGCATTGGTTTTCGAGTTATTTCTAATTTAAGCTCGAAAAATTATAATTATTTAGGAAAATACACGTTTTTCTTAATTTGTCCATGGTTCTCCAGCAAAAACCATACATTCATTGGAATGCTTGATCAAAAATATACAATTCATTCTTTGACAACAAAACGATTGGATAAATAACTCAAGCGCTAAATCTTAGCCTACCTACACGTTCCCCCTTGCCGAATGTTTTATAAAAAATATGTTTGTCGTGCAACACTACCTACTTGTTAACTAATAATAACTGTTTGTAAAGTACGCAACCAATAACTACTGGGTTACCTATAATATCTGTTTTCGTTTATAAATACGATTGCACTACTCCAGATGTGTTAGTAACAGTTTGCATTTTGTGAAGAAGAATAAACTGCCGGTAATCGCAAGTCAGTCCCATCTGTAATTTTGTCAATTTTGAGTTAGCATCGTATTTTGGCCTAGCTTTGAGTATATTTTCAGATGAACCGATAAAAAATAGTGGTTTGTTCAACAAAAGTGGAAATCAATACCAAGTCGACTTGTCACATTAGGTAAAGTAACCGCAAGTCAGTCCCAGAAGAAAAATAACCGAAAGTCAGTCCCGATTTACAAAAAAACATGCATAATACAACAGTAAAATGAATGGGGAGTAAAAGAAAGTTCGATACGACCGTTTAGATGAAAACAAGTTATCTAGTAATAATTATCAAATATTGGGATTATTTTTTAGTTTGAATTGGTGATGAATTTATGTGGAGCAATTTTCTGCTAAAACGAATTCAAGTCATTTTTTTTTCTTGGTTCGCTTCTTCGTGGATCTATCCGCAAAATCTTGAGTATCCTAAAACCTTCCATCAGAATCCAGGGAATATTTCCAAGAAATCTCCAAAAGTGATGCTCGAACCTCAAATGGATTTGGATCATCTTGACATTTGTTGTCGGATGAACCAACTGCAGTCCCGGCTTCAGTTTATTTATCCGAGTCCTCACCGAATAAGCTTTCATCGGTTCCGTACATCATGAGATTTTCCAACGTCGACATTTCTTAAAAGGTGCTCATGGACATACACTTCCTAACAGCGAAGGATTGACAGTTTTCCACGGCAACGAATAACAACACGTCAACACGCACTATAGTTTCAACATGGCAATGTGACTGACTTGCGGTTACTTTTCTCGTCGGTGTACAATGTAACGGCAAGTCAGTCACACTCAAGGTTTTTATCATAAAATCAATTATATCAATGGTTTTTACAATGTAATTAGTGCGGGCTAGTATGCAAACTATATTTTAGCAAGAATATTGTCAAAATAATTCATCTTATATAAGTGATAACTGAGCGTGAATGAAATATCTTTCGAAGCTGTTTTCTCGTTTTAACATTTTTACAGATGGGACTGACTTGCGGTTACCGGCAGTAAAGTGAAAATGGAATACACCAAGCCCAAATGCTGTGAACCCTTTCCCGATCGTCGGTGCTCATCAAGCTTACGCAAATTAAACGAAAACGTTATTGCAAAATTAAAAATATTGAACAGTCAAGCTCATTTTAATACGTCTTTATCAATTTGTGATTCGTGTAGTTATTGGAATGATAGTCAAGTCACGTCCTTCGTTGTTTACTATTCAGAATCTGGAACTCTTAAGAATATCAGCTTCATCATAATATCGAAAGTACTCCATCATGATTCTGTTGCGGTTCAGGTGTTCATTGCCAAATTAATGAGTTTTTTGAAAACAACAATAGAGTTTAAAAAAGCGATATTAATGTCTGATGGAGCTGCCTCACAATATAAAAATAGAAAAAACTTTGCAAGTCTTTGCAAGTTCGAAACAAAGTATAACGTCGATGCAGAGAGGCATTTTTTTGCGACTTCTCATGGTAAAGCCCAATGCGTGCAATTGGTGGCATATTAAAACGAATGGCAGGAAATGCAAGTTTTGCTAAAGAACATGAACATCCCATTAC
This sequence comes from Wyeomyia smithii, assembly GCF_029784165.1. Taxonomy (NCBI): domain Eukaryota; kingdom Metazoa; phylum Arthropoda; class Insecta; order Diptera; family Culicidae; genus Wyeomyia; species Wyeomyia smithii. The sequence goes on along the minus strand of NC_073695.1, from coordinate 125,519,009 downwards.
AAGCGCAAAAGAATTGTATGATTGGTCTAATCAGAAAAGTAATAAAAAATCATCCAAAATGTCATTTAGTTGGGAATCATATGAGAATATGACAAAGGAGTAACAGAATGGAGCAATATTTTCAAAAAATCAATAACAATAGCTGCCACACAAAAGTATTACTCTTTTGTTCCGATTTCAGAAAATAAGATACAAACGAAGCTGTTTTCAAAAGATGACGAATCATTTACTTATGATATATATAAAATATAAGGTGAAACTAGTTCTGTAAAGTATCTATGTCATATTAATCTACCATAAAAAAATTATTTTTCATTTCTTCATCCTGGACTTTTTTTTAAAAGTTGCGTATTAACGTCAAGGTTTGTTAAAAAAAATAAAAAAAAATTCAACTCTTATTTTTAAATTGAAATTTAATGTTTAGTTTTAATTTTTTTTGGTTAAAAAAATTTTTTTGTACAGTGTATTTTTTTATGGTGCATTTTCAATTCCCTACAACTCATTCTCAGACAGTTTTTCCATACAACCAACGGTTTCTGGGCTACAATGCTTCGAATAAAACCTATGCCAAAAGGTATACGCCCTTTTAGAATGTAACTCATGGGTGTAAAAAATCTCTCCACCTGTGAAAAATGCTCAGTTTGCTAAGCCAAATACGTGTGCAAAGTTTCATTCAAATCAAAAATGGTCCATTAAATTTTCGCGTATTTCCAGGCGATTTGAAATGATTTTGCTCATCTATCTCCACCTCAGCACCAGCACCACGGGGACTTCCACGCTCTCTGCCAGCTTCCATGTACTTCATTTTGGCAGAGTTAATGACAAGCCCCAATCTCGCTGCTCCCCTCCTAAAAGGTACGAAGGCCTCCTCCACGGCCTTACGGTTGATACCGATTATAGGGATATTATATGTATTTAATTTAACAAATTTGAACTAATAATATTGGAATACGCTACTAATAATTATAATTGAAGAATAATCGAAATCTAAATCATACACGAATCACACCCTCAATTCAATATTGCTTTATTACCCCCGAAATTCACTATCAAAATCTTCAAAAAATTGCGGTCACAACTACATCAACTTATAGTTTTACTTTATACATTGATTATCAAACAACATGAACCTAGACTACGATAATACAAATATTCAGAATAAATAACGACATTAAATTATGAAACAACATGTAAATATATTTTCCACCCAATTGCATATCCTAAACATCAAGCAAATTGCCTCCATTCATCAACAAAATCTGCAGTTATTTTGCGTTGGGCGCCAATATGTAGCCGGCCCTGGTCGATCCCTAGCTTGCGGGCAGCTTAAGCGCCACTCCGAAACGGAGACTGCCCACCTAGATTAGTTTTGCCCGGTTGAGACTCCCCTAAAGGGTCGTTCCAAAGAATATACCAAAAAAAAAAGGAATCAGGATCGGACCAGATGGCTACACAAAGTTCGGTCACCAAAAACGGGTCGACACCCTTTTATCCCCCAGCAGAAATCTTCAACACCATCTTTTCTCTCAGAGAGTTTGCGGTGATTTCTCACCCGCACTATAATTTCTCATCACGGGTAATGCCGCTATTTACCACCAGAGATCGTACGCAATCTGGAAGAAAAGCTTTGCCGACCATTCGAATCTCGCCACGCGGAAGACGAAACTATCACAAACGGAAAACGAGCCAAAATGACGTGAAACACTAGAACCGGACTTAAATCTTGCGGGAGCATTACATAAACAGAACTACAACACTATCTGCATGAAACAAACTCCATATTATTATTATTGAAGAACAGGTTTGTATTTAAATCTAGCAAGCATGCTTTTATATTATAAATTTCATTGTATGTGTGTAACTTATCGTCTAGACTAAGCTCCTATTGTGTGCGTTTTTTCTCTCCCTATCTCTAGTGCTCATTGACCCATGTGCTTTTCAAGTTTCGATCAGCTGCTCCAGAATGGATATTCGCAGTGACGTCCTGCGGTGCGAGCAAATGGCTAGCTACCCGGGATTTAGATTTGTTGAGTGGGGCGATCAAAAATTCTGAAACGCGTGCACGCTATTTCGGCCTCCACTCAACTACAAAAATCATGGGCGCGGTTTCGATACCAGCCAGTGCGACTAATAGTCGATTATTGGGAAATCACAATTAAATTGTGGGGTCCTTCATGGACGCGCCCACCGCTTTGAGAGTAAATTGGAACGACTCACCAATAGATTGCTGTGTGCTGCTGCTGATGCTGATGTTGGTCGTTGGCGTGTTAAACTGCTGCTGCTGGCGATCACATTAGGCCAACGCGGTCGATCGGCACACGCCGATTTGGATGATGAAAATAATTCACTGCATAGTGCCGCTTTCCGGGATTCCTCGACCGGAAACGGCCACTAGCCTCACCGGAGGACTTTTGTCGTTCCGATGCTGGTCACGTGGGCAGATGAAGTGCGATCTGCGAATGTCCCGCGCGATGAAACGGCTGCCGGGAAAAATTTCGTCCTGGGGAAAAACGGTACGCGTTGCGTCTTTCGCTGTCCTGCTCTCGCTCGTTCGGCTGTGGGTGAGAGTGCGCAGCCTTGTGGCTGTACAAACGGGGTCATTAGCATATGGTCGGGGTCAATGGCTTTGAACTTTGAGCACATTTACCTTTCTACTTTGCACACAATTTCAAAACGCACTATTCGCACTGAATAAATCTCAATTAGACTTCACTTTGTAACGAGCCTATTGTACACAAAAGGACAAGGAATTAAGACAAGTAACTAATAAATCACGTCACTAAACTTACTTAACAAAAATTAATTAGAAAACGCGGACAACAGACTTTCAACGCGACACTTCCAAACTGCTTGACGATCTAGGACGAAATGAACGATCATTATTAGTCCTCAGATAAGGGAAGGTGATTTCGTACGAATTAACAGGAAGTACGTAATTTCCCGCAAATCTCGTCGTGAATATTCGGAAATCTACAATTCTGCTGGTTGTTTCATTTTGGCTGCCGTCATTGGGCCCTATCTGTCCCTCTCCAACCATTTTTTGGCAATTCTATACGGGAACTACTTCGGGTTTTCTCAACCGCCTGATCTAGAGATGCACATTCTCGGAGAGACGCGTGCGCTAGGGTGTTGCGACTGATACGACAAACTACGGTTGTCTACATCTTGGCGCAACACAATTGTGTTGATCGATTATAAATTAATTCTAAACAAATTCTTGAAATACTATGACCGCTACAGTCCGCAAAACCAAGAAACATGTGAGATTTCGTGATGATCGTACCGTTTCTTTCCACGTTTGCTCTTCGTACTGCACCTTCAAGAACGATGTTGAACAGTAAGTTGGAGAGCGTATCCCCCTGCTGAAGCCATCTGCCCTGCTGAAGTCCATCTAACGTTATGAACGCGGCTGATGTCTCGCCAGCTATCCGCGCGCACGATTTCGATCCCTCCAGCGTCATACGACTCAGCTTAATTAGTTTCATAGGGAAACCGTGTTCCAGCATGATCTGACACAGCTCGTTTCTTTTCACTGAGTCGCACGCCGCCCTGAAATCCACAAACAGATGGTGAGTCGGTAAGTTGTACTCCCGGAACTTATCAAGGATCTGCCGCAGGGTGAAGATTTGATCCGTCGTGGAACGCCTCTGTCGAAAACCAGCCTGGTATACGCCAACAAAGGATTCCGTTAACGGTCTCAATCTGAAGAACAGAATACGGGAGAGCACTTTATATGCGGAGTTGAGCAACGTTATGCCTCGATAGTTGCCACAAACCAATCGACCTTCCAACCAGTCGTTCGGCATTTATTCATCCGCCCAGATCCTTAGTTATATCTGGTGGGTCGCATAGTACAGCCGCTCGCTTCCCGGTTCTAGAAGTTCGGCCGGGATACCGTCCTTCCCAGCGGCCTTGCCGTTTTTCAGCTCACTAATCGCCTTTTTCACCTCCTCCTGTGTTGGTGGCTCCACAGCTTGTTCGTCACCCATAATCGTCATTTTGTTCCTGCTCTGCTCATTCGACTCCTCACCGTTCAATAGCGCCTGAAAATGCTCCTTCCACCTGGCTGCAACCGTCGGTATATCAGTAGGCAGGTTGCCGTCCTTGTCATTACATATGACCGGCACAGGAAAATTCCTGCTTTTGACTCTGTTGACAGTTCTATAGAATCTCCGCACGTCGTTTTGAGCATAGCTGTCCTCTGCGCTGGCGAGCATCTGCTCCTGGTACTCGCGCTTCTTCCGACGGTGGGTTCTATTTCACAGTGCAACAAAAATTGACTTTTTTTTCTGCCTTGGCTTCTATATATAATTTTCTTGTGTATTTTTAGCCAAAACTGAATTTCCCCGAGTTTGAACATATTTCAACCACACAAATTACCGGTTTCTCAAAAATTCAAAATGGCGCCATTGTTGCCCCTTAAGTTGAAATATGTTCAAACTCAGGGAAATTTATTTTCGCATCAAACTTCATCAAAAAATCATACATAGGAGCCAAGGCAAAAAAAATGTTGCACTGTGAATTTTCGGCAGCTCTTGCCCCCCTGTACCTTTCCCTGTTCTGGCGCGTAGCCGCAGTGAGCATGCGGCTCCTGGCACGATTCTTCTCATCTGTCGCTCTCTGGCACTCGGAATCGAACCAGCCATTAGGCTGTCTTCCACGCGTTGTACCTACCACCTCTCTCGCAATCGTTTCGATGGCGCCGTGGATACTGCTCCACAGACCTTCCACTTCCACTCCTTCCTGCTGCTGTTCTGCGATTCTCTGATCCAGCTCTCTGGCGTATTCTGCTGCCACGATACAGCTTTCAACCGCTGAATGTTAAAACGCGTCCTCCTCTCTGTGCGAGATTTTAGCACGTTCGACAACCGTGCGCGGATCTTACAAACGACGACATAATGGTCAGACTCAATGTTTGGTCCCCAAAAAGACCTAACATCAGTAACATCCGAAAAGTGCCGACTGTCAATCAGTACGTGATCGATCTGGGAGAAGGCTTCTCCATTTGGATGCCTCCAGGTGTGTTTCCGAATATTCAAACATGGAAAAAAGAAGCTACATATAGCCATCCCTCTGGACGCGGCAAAGTTTATCAGCCTCAGGCCGTTTTTATTGGTTGACGAGAGGAGGCTATGCCTTCCAATGACCGGACGGAAGAATTCCTCCCTCCCAACCTGTGCGTTTGCGTTTCCGATGACGACTCTTACGTCGTGTTTTGGGCACTCGTCATAGATTCGCTCAAGCTTGTCATAGAACTCATCTTTGACTTTATGGACTTTGGACTTGTCGTTTGTCGGTGGTGTTGATTAAACTGTAGTTGGAGAATTTGCCCTTAATCCTCAACACGCATATACGGTCATCTACGGGCCTCCACCGGATGACTATTGTTTTCTGATTTCCCAGCACTATGAAACCGACGCCCCGTTCCGCTGCTTTGCCACTGTAGTTGATGTAATACTTGAAAGAAGTGTGTGCAATAGAATCTACTGAAGGGAACTTGGCCACCGAAACTCCTGAATCGCTGCGATTTCGACTCCCTGCCGCTGTAGTTCTCGAGCAAGCAAGCCAGCCCGCGCCGATTCATTGAGAGATCGAACGTTCCAATTACCCGATTTCCAATCGTTTACCTTAATCTTTTTCCGTGTTCGTAGCCTAGGTCTTTGCAGATTGATCCGTTCCGTGTTTCTAATTTCGTTATTCGTGGTTGAAGAAAGGTTTCGGTATGCTACCTTACCAGGGTGGCGATACCTACATCCTGCTGATGGGGCTGCAATCTTAGGTGTAGCTGGCGGGATACAGCATTCCATGATTCAACCGCCCGCTCTGGGTCAGACGCTGTTGTACGCCGCCCCTAATATGGGGATACAGCCGCCCTTCCCGGTCAGCATACGACTATAGTTTCCACCGGGGGTTGGTTACCCGATCTCCACTAAGGTTACTCGTATTCCGGTTGCTGGACAGAGATGAATGATCACATTAGGGTCTCAAGTTACACGTGTCCAGCCATTTGCCAACCAAGAGAGTTTCTATTAATTATAATTCTATAATTAAGAATGATACACATATCTTTGAAACTCCACACAAATGTCCGGAAGAATCAAATATTTTTATCTGCAATACTGATACAATATGACCACCAAACCAAGTTGCAAGTTGACAAAGATTCTACATGCCAATTGCAGTTACGAAAAAGTTTATTCAACAGGAATTATAAAAAAAATCAATGATGCTGTCATACTACTCAACAACGTTCACGTGAAGTTACAATCCAATTGTAGCAATCACACCCAGAATTTAATAGGATCATTCTTGGCGCAATGCGAGCAATGCGAGCAATGCGAAATATATTTGGACGATAATATATACACAAATTTTATTATGGAAATTGATAAAAAATCATATGGACCTACAACCGGATTAATCATTAATGAATAAAATATTGTAGACATTCCACCTCCAGAATATTTATCAAACTTAACTATGAACCACAAGAACATCTTACAACGTGTTTATTTACAAAACGAGTCTCTTGAATGGAAAGTAAATATATTTGGAACTTTAAGCATTGGTACAATTGTAATTATCATAATTACAGTTGTAATCTACATTGCTATAACAAAAATATTTAAAACAACTAAAATAAAAGTTGTTTTAGCCGTATCACAAACACCCTCTGCTACAGAAGAAACCTAAAACTCAACAAATTTAAATATTTCTCCGTATCCGGACGTTTCTGATGAAAGATTAGAGGAACTTAATAATTATTTCAGCATGACTACTTCAGGAAGAAAAATCAAACTTTGAGTACAAAGTGTTTAAAAGGGGAAAGCGTTAGTAAAGCCTCCCAACCTACGGCACTTTTATCAATTGCGGATACGAATACAGAACAATTACACCCGCAGCATGTTTCGTGTGGAGTCCACATTCCAGAAAATAATAACAATCAATAGATACACATCAATTGGCACACCAACAGGACAGGCAGTTCAATTTCAGCAGTCAAATCATCACGATTAGTTTTAATTTAGTTAGGATAATTTTTTTAAATATAATTTTGATTGAATAAAAATTAACTTATCAAATTGATTTGTAATTTGCAGGAGAGTTGTGAGTAGGGCAATACAAGCTGTTTTGATTTCATCACGATTAAAAAAACTTTTTCCTTGAATCTAACAAAACGGTGTTTGTGGTGAATAGATTTTATTTTTTGTTGAATTTCAATGCTAGTCAAATACTGATTCTCATCATTTCACTAAATTCATCGTTTCGTTTGATTCCCGAGAAAAAGTTTTTTTACCGTAATAAAACCTAACCAGCACAGTTCTGTAGCATTATAGTGCTCCGAACAAAAACAAATTTTCTGAACTTTTTAATTGTTGATATTGTTTACATTCCCCAGATTTTTGTTTTGAATTGTTCATCTTCTAACAGTCTGCCAGATCACAACTATTGTTTTCAACGTCGAAACTATGATTTTTTTTAATAAAAATTTAGGTATGCATGGTTACATATCGCGAATTGCGATGGAATACTACATTTATTATTATTTCTTTTTTATCTTCTTCTTCTTGATAAATTTTGTCATTTTAAAACACTAAGCAACACTTAAAAAAACATTATCTTATTGCAGACAAATCGAAACAGTCACAGAAAAGAAGAAGAAAGAGATCTGGCAGTTTTCGCGGGTTTGTTTACAAGGACTTGTGAATTTCTCGCCTCGAGTGGAAAGTGTTTTGGTAAAAATTGTGTTTCGACCATAGGCAGAGAGTTGTCCGATCTTTTTCGTACTCGTATAATTTATGTTCACTCCTATTACTAAACGGCGAATGGAGAAAAATTCTAACACCTTGTAAACAAACCCGTAAGAAATGTCAAAAACAATAAGGTTATTTTTTGTGTGCAATGATCTATACATTTTTTTTATTTATTTATATAAACTATAACACGAAATTTGATTTTATTTATTTATCGACATTAACTTGTAAAACTGAGTTTTCGACATAGTCCAATTTAATATAAAACTTTCAACAAATAAACGATTTGCGTATGATTGCTTGTGAGCAAATATTATACCCAAACATCTAAACCAGTAATAGTAGAAAAACCTAAAACGTTTGAAAAAATTTACTATATCGCCAATCCCTCTGTCTAATCTGAACAACGTTATATAGTTTGCTGATATAGTCAAACGATGCGTGTTTCAACTTTCTTTTATGCTATTTACATGTTTCTTCTCAAGTGTTATCAGTAGAATTTCCAATACGAGCAAACTCTGGATGAGATAAGACGATTTTATGAGTGTGTGCTTAATATAAGTAACATTCAGGAAGATTAAGGATTTTAGTAATAATTTAAAATTGTTAGGAGTCAGTCGAGTGTGTGGAAGAACTGTTAAAAGTATCCGCGGATTCGAACAAAGCAAAAGTATCACCGAGTATACATCCTGTACTAATTGGCAAAAACGGAGTCAACTCTGTAATAACCTACATCATATTCAATAAATGCAACAGCCTGATCAGAATAGCAGCTCACATCAGAACACTTACACAATGAATACAAGTAAACCATTAAAAAAACAAACTAGTGCGTTGGATAACATTGCATTTCATCTTGGAATTGGAGAATCAGATAGCGATCACGTTAATGATCGGAATCTTTATGTAACGCTATTGTGTAAGTGGGAAATAATTTTAGCTTTATAATGAAAATAGTATAAGGTTTCTAAATGATTTGCGAAATGCATATACAATAAACACGCCTCAAGTTCAGATGCTACTGAATGATCATTGAAACGCTGCTATACTATTTTCCCACGAAGCGGGAAATGTGTATTCAATTCATCACTTTTCTTTAAAACGGAATAAGATGTGCTTATAGAACATATACGCTCTCTACGCTATCAAGAACAAATGATTATAAACCGATGTAGAGTGTATGACCTTTCCTTATCAACCATTCTTATCCATCGAAGTATGCTTCGGGAAACACGCATGTTTCGTTAGCAACGGGAAAGCCAATTCAACCCGTTAAGTACCGGCGTGAATTGATTGGGCCATGTGATTTGTTTTCTAATATAGAATTCTTGTCCTAGAATTTCAAGTATTTTGGTGTCCTTCTTACAAATGTGTAATGAAAAATGAGCTGTACCTGGGGCCATGGAATCAGATTTGTTGGACGATATTTGTGCACACTGTATGGATGTACACCTTCTGATTTTTATTCAGGGTAGCAACCAAAACTTTTTCTGCCTATTAGTTGGTCTCGAGGTACGATGCTGACCTAACAAGCCAGTCGTCGTAGGTTCGAGTCTTGGCTCGGGAGAGACTGTTAGTTTCAGTGGGCTCGTAGCGCTAGCCCCGCAATTGCTCGTACATCAAACAGTTGACTGCGAAGTCTGTGTATAATGAACAGAAGGTCAAATTCCGAATCGGAATGTAGCACCGAGGCTTTGCTTTTAGCAAACAAAATTTCCTGTGGAGGCGGCACACAACCGGTACGCTTCAGGTAGACGCCAAATAAAAATAATCGCACTGAGAAAAAACTTATTCATCAACCAGATTTCGACTGTTCATGCATTTCTATTACATTTGGCATCAACAAAATTTCAATATCGAAAATTGCATGTACTACTCCTGTGAATTTTTAATCGATATTTTTCGTGAAAATTTGACCGCTTTGAGGTACGTGTTTCCAAAGTGCGATTGAGCTGAAATTTTGCATAGAGGTTTTTTTCGAGGAAACGAAACCTTTGAGCATTAATTCTAAGGGATATTCGAAGGTCAATACTTTTTCATGCAACTTATTACCGCCCTAGTGTACATAGACATATACTGCCGCGCATAGCAAGTCAGTCCCATTTGCATTTTTAGTAAAAATGAGTTATTACGCGTAAATGGTAGCTAACAATGCATAGTTTCGTAACAATGGATGAGCTCAACAACTTTGTCCTGAAAAACTGCTGGAAAACATCCAAACATATTGTCCCACCTCGTAAGAAGCAATGTTATGAAGTCATATAAAAACGCGTTTTTCTCGGCTTGCTGAAAATGCAGGTGGGACTGACATGCTATGCGCGGCAGTATACACACACATACAGAAAATGCTCAGCTCGTCGAACTGAGTCGAGGGGTAGGGTAACGGGAGTATTTTGGCCACATGCATATTTTGGCCCACCCGGTAACATTTACGCATTTTATCTGATAAATTCAATAAATATTAGAAAACTATGCATGCAACATTGAACAACACACCTAAGAATCATACTACACTATAATTTTCGGCGAAAAACTGGCTCTAGGTAGTGTTATTTTGGACTTAGTTCATACATATTCAAAGTCATGGCTGAATCAACCCAAAGTCAAGAGAAAGTGGTAATATACAAGTCAACGTCCGGAAGCTATTGTAACAAATATGTATGCTTTTGAAACAATTCGTTGTTGTAGTAACATCAATCAAATGTCATATGTCGTTTTCGTTTTCGCGGTGTACTACACTTTTTCCGTGCTATACTTTGCAGCTTCAAATAAAACATTTTCAGTGTCATTGCATTGGTATGCGTAATACTGGGATAGCTGTCAATTAGTTTTGTTTTGGTCATAATCGCATTCGTCATTTTGTCTCGTTTCCATTTCATATGTCCATCTCGCAAATGTGCTGGGAAAAAATTTACCTGACACTTTACCACGTGGAACGAGAACCAAAACAATCCAGTTTTGACACATACGTGTGAATGTGTTGGTAACTTCCTACAGCACACTCTGCTTTTTTCGGGTGTCATCAGTGACAGAAAAAGTGTAGGGAGAGACAGAAAAAGGGTAACACGAAAAATCAAATAAAACATTTTCGGTGTCAAAAGTGTCATTTGAGTGTAGTACACCGCGAAAACGAAAACGACAATAGAAACAGTTTGTATACTCTAACATGATGGAAAAAGTTGAAAAAGTGGATAAACGTATGGCCGAAATATGTTTGCCTCTTTCTGAAGCAAACATATTTTGGCCGTGCCAAGTTTTGACATCTCTTTGATTATCGTTCGGCCGTTGCGCGTGAACAAAGAAGCAGTTTGTGACAATTTACAGGTAATTACTTCTTAATTTATCACATTTAACGATATGAAATTAGATGAGAATGCCTGTCAAACCGCTATAAGCCAAATCTTTTCATTTTTAGACGCTTAAAATTTACAAAAATTCACAGCAGAAGAATGTTCTCCTCAAACCCACTTTTTTGCTCTAAAAATACCGATGATGATCTTAAATATAATTAGTCCGAAATATTTCCATACACGTCTGTAGATATAAAGGTGGGCCAAAGTAAAAATTTGGTGGACCAAAATATGTTTTTAGTACTTCGTAGAAATTTTGATATTTCTTGGATATTTTTCAATATATTGCATTGTTGAACGGTGTATATTAAAATAGACACTTAGCCTTAAACAATGGTATAATAGAGTAGGTATTTATTTTGAAAAATTGTGTTGGTTTTTAATGAACTGTGCGAACACTTCCCAAAGCTGGCCAAAATACCCCCGTTACCATATAGGAAACTCAGCCCTTTAGATCACTTTTGCATCTTTGGTTTTGCCAGTGATTGCTATACCTTTCTAGGAGAAAGGCAAAAAGGGATGTCCTTTCTATGGTTATATGCATGAAAATAATTTTTCAAGAAGCATAGTATGTAACAGTTTGTGTATTTTCAAAAAATCGACAGCCAATTGTGAGAATTGCTACAGTAAATTTTCCAGAACAAATAAAAATGAATAAAGTAACGAGAAATGCACACCTTAATTAAAAAACCGAAGATTTTTGGAGTGCAAAATGTTAGTCTTTTCGATTTTCAGAGAAGAATGATTTATGATCTAATTAAAAATAATCGTGCAATAATGTATAATTTTTTTTAAATAAATTAAAGGTTCAAGAAAACTGGTCTTCAGTCACTGCGTAAATTCTAGGTACCTACAATTGTGTTTTTCATAATATCGAACAATCTGTAATTAATTTCTTTAAAGAACTTATAAAGTTTTTGAAAGATGAATGAAATATATCGTTTTTTCTGCATTTTGAGTTGAAAATGTTTCAAAACACAGAAAAGCATGTTGAAGTAGCGATAATAAAACGGTTGAATGACGTGAGATGGGTAGAATATGTGATCAAATTTCTAGTTTTGTAGTGCTTCTAAACTCAACAACACATTTAAGAAAATATATTGACATCACCATCACAAGGTCCCTGAAAATGTTTGCTCTATCCTACTTTCAACATCCAGATCCGTCTGTTGTTTTAAAACCAAGAAGTTGATTTTTTACCAGTCATTGAGTATTAAAATACACTTCCAGGAATAATGTCACAAATCTCCAAAAGTAAAGCAAAGTCATGGTGCAACATTCCGATTCGGAACTTGACCTTCTGTTTATTATACACAGACTTCGCAGCCAACTGTTTAATTTACAAGACAATTACGGGGCTAGCGCTACGAGCCTACTGACACTAACAGTCTCTCCCGACCCGAGTCTCGAACCTACGACGACTGGTTTATTAGGCCAGCATCGTACCTCGAGACCAACTGAAAGGTCACAAATCTCCACACATTGCAAAATACAATTATTAATCCTTAGAGGTAAATGTTTCACTGCCAGGAAACCTCTTCCAAACCGAAAAAATATTTTTTCTTCTTGCAGATAAATTTATAATATGTAGTATGGCTTCAAAAATATGATTCTCTAGTGTTTTCTTCTATAGAATTTTTGTATTTTTCGGGAATACAAGGAGGTTACAATGACTTGTCTATCATTATACTTCAACGTCATATTTTGATATGTGATGTTTAAAAATACTGAAAATGTAGTATATGTATGTGTACATATAATGTCTGAATCAGTGCATGAAGACTGTAAATTGTAAAATTAAAACATTTTCAAATAAGCATGAGGCTGAAAAAAAAAAACATAAGTTAAACAATTGACCACCACTAATCCAAAATCTTGTCTAATTTAATCTAAGCTCAAATAATCATATTTAATCTTAAATCGCATTTTGCGATGTTACAAATCACTTAGATTCTAAAAGAAGATCAATAAAAATTGAAATTGAAAGATCAATTCCAGATAGAGTTTATGGTTTATGGTTTGGCGGTCAGACCCAGCCTTTCTCATTCAATTTTTTATGTGTAAAAATAGATTTACATGACCGCTTCAATCCAATAAATGTATATTCACTCTTTAGGTTCTAAAATATTGATGTTGTAATCTTTACATATAAAAATGCAGTCAAGTCTGTCTGATCCAGATAGGCCCGAAAACTACCGAACCGATCGACGTGAAAATTTGTATGTAGGAGTTTTTGGTGCCGATAAAGGTTCCTATGATAGTTTGAGACCCCTCCCTCTTCTGGAAGGGAGGAGTCCCATACAAATGAAACATAAATTTCTGCACAACTCAAAATCAAACCAAGCAAATGAAACCGAATTTGGCATGTGGATGTTTTAAGGGGTAACTAATATATCCATAATAGTTGGATGAAACACAAATTTGTGCACATCTCGAGAACTAATCAACCAAATGGAACAAAATTTTGCAGGTAAATGTTTTTAGTGGTAACAAATATGTACATAATGGTTCGACACCCGACTCCCTCTTCTATAAGGGAGGAATCCCATGAAAATGAAACACAAATTTCGCACAGCTCAAGAACCAATCAAGAAAATACAACCAAATTTGGTATGTGAATGTTTTTAGAGGTAACAAATATGTCCATAATGGTTTACGCCCCTCCCTCTTCTGGAAGTACATGTTTCTTCACAAATTTCTGCACATCTCGCGAACTAATCAACTAAAGGAAACCATATTGGCAGGTGAATGTTTTAAGTGGTAACAGATATGTTCCATAATAGACCTCAGACAACATTTTGGATTGTAAGATGGCAACTTCCAGTTTCTGAAAACAGCTGAAAATGACCAAATACCACCCAATATTAGTTTTTCTTTAACCAGTATGCCGTTCAGAATCCAGAAATTGTCTCCAAATGCCATTATGAAATCCAAAATGGCGACTTCCGGTGTCGGAAAAACAGCGGCAAATGACCAAATACCACCCAATATGGGTATTTATATGATGCACTGGAGCCACAAATCGACTGCAGACAACTTTTTGAATTGTAAGATGGCAACTTCCGGTTTCTGGAAAACAGCCTGAAATGGACGATTCCTATTAAATATTAATATTTCTGGAACCAGAAAGATACACAGAAGCTAAAAATTGATCACAGACACAATCTTGAATTTTAAGATGGTGACTTCCGGTGTCTGGCAAACAGCCAATATGAATGTTTTCGGAACCAGAATTACGCCCAGATGACAGAAATTGATTTCACAGACATTTTTAAAGTCCAAAATGACGACTGTCGGCTTCTGAAAAACAGTCCAAAGTGACAAAATATCACCCAATATGAGTTTTTCTTTAACCAGTATCCTAAATACAATTTTGAAATCCAAGATGGCGATTACCGGTTTGTGAAAAACAGCCTAAAATAAACAAATACTATCCAATATGAGTATCTCTGGAACCAGAATGATGCAAGGAGCTAACAATCGACCTCAGGCTAAATGGCAACTTATAGGCAACAGAAATGACCGAATAATACTCAATATGGATATTTCCGTAAACGTGATGATGCATAGAAACCAAACATTGACCCTGGACACCATTTCGAATTTAAAGACGACCACTTTTAGTTTCTGGAAAATAACCAAAAATACCTCCCAATATGGGTATTTCCGGCGTCAGATTGATGCCAGAAAGTCTGCTGAAAATGACAGAATACCACCCAATATGAATATATTCAGAATTAAAGCGATGTACAGAAGCCAAAAGTTGAGGATATTGTCATTTCGATAAAACCAATCATTTCAAACGGTTTGTTATTTGACTTTGATCCTATCCTATGACGTGCATTTGCAGACTTTAAACACATTGCAAGGAATCAATGAATTTGGAACGTTCAAATAGAACGATACCAAATTTAAATTATGTTGAGGCCACATATATCGATCAGGCAGGTATAGTTTTAAATAGTCTTTGAATTTCTCTTCTTTCCTTAACTTTTGAGCCACATATCAAATTGTTATGAAGTTTGTTATTTGTAAGTTTGAGAGATGACTCGTTCGTATGACACTAGTTATGTTCAAATAAGTCATGTAATCTTTGAGATAATTGACTTTCGTTGTTTTATTAACAATTTATTACATAACGGTTGCTTAATTTCGATTATATTCAAATGAAATGGAAACGTGTAGGGCAGCCAAACTTTGAAACCACGTGTTCAATCATAATTCATCAGTTAACCCTTAACTAGCCCGCTCATCTGATATTATGTTCCTTTGCATAGCTGGATTTCACATTTTTAAACATAACAGGCAAAGTAATAGTCCGATTGCAAAACAAATCAATAGGGTCTTATGGGGCAATAAGACCTTCCATTTGACACTAATTTAATGAAAACCGGTACAGCCATCTCTGAGAAACGTGAGTGAGATTAAACAGTCTTCAGAACACGTTTCTTTTCATAACTTTTGAACCACAAGTTCAATCTTTATGATATTCAAAACTTAAGGGTTTTCTAGGTAGCCCGTTCTTTTGAGACCAATTTTGTTCAAATCGGTTGTGTGGTTTCTGAGATATTGATGTTTCATGATTTTCACATTTTTAATCATAACCTCTAAACTAAAAATTCGATTACAATAGAATTCAATAGGGTCTTATGGGGCAACAGGACCTTTCATTTTCAATTAATTTCATGAAAATCGGTCCAGCCATCTCTGAGAAAAGTGAGTGAGAGTAAAAATCTGCACAAACACACACACACACACACACACACACACACACACATACACACCCACACACACATACAGAAAATGCTCTGCTCGTCGAGCTGAGTCGAGTGATATATGCCATTCGGCCCTTTGGAGCACTTTTATACTCTCGGTTTTGCAAGTGATTGCTATACCTTTCTAGGAGAAAGGCAAAAATATACATAGCCGCACGTATGTTTTCCGACTTGAACTTTTTTTATTTGAATGGTTGTTTTCCACCACATGCAAACTAAGTGAGACATAATACAACAAGATTTTGTAACAATATGTATAAACCATTCCAATGTTGAAAGGTGTCAAATAAATACCTTAGGCCGCATGAAAAAAAGCGTTTGCTTCATTTAACTTCTCAAAAGTCTCAATGAAGTAAGCAATGGGAAAAACTTGAGCTGATAACTACATAACCATTCTCGAATTGGCATAAAAACCCACAATAACTTTTTATAATAAATAAATGTTTTGATTGATTGATTATATCCGCACGGACGCGAAATGGGCATGATAAATTAAGTCAAATGACATGGAATATACGACCCATTGAAAATACGGTTTCTCAATTTGCCTATATACGATACTTTGTTCTTATGTACATAGTCACACATAGTTGTTTACTTGTTCACATCACATAAAGTTGAATGTTATTGAACAAAATATTTAACATATGCAATTTAGTTGAGTTCATTCTGCGGATACGCTTTTTTTTTAATATTTACAGTAGTTCGCTGCTAACTCTTTCGTTATTAATTCGGAACGTTCTGACCCTACACACTTGGTCAATCTGCTGACATCGCGTTTCTGGTAGTGTCTCCATGTGGCGATGGTTCGTTGATTAAAGTCTGGCACCTTTGCTGATGAAAGCAGAACAGGTGCCGGTCACTTTGTTAACTTGTATACTACCGTTCGTAGCATAGTTATTTCATGTTCTACACCAGCGGTTCTCTACCTTTTTGCCTTTCTCCTAGAAAGGTATAGCAATCACTGGAAAAACCAAAGGTATAAAAATGGTCCCAATGGCCGAATGTCATATACCACTCGACTTCTTTCGACGAACTGAGCATTTTCTGTATGTATGTATGTATGTGTGTATGTGTGTGTGTGTGTGTGTGTATGTATGTGCAACTTTTTTTTCTCACTCACTTTTCTTAAAGATGGCTGGACCGATTTTCATAAAATTAATTGCAAATGAAAAATCTAGTTGCGCCATAGGTTGCTATTGAATTTCATTGTAATCGGATTTTTAGTTTAGAGGTTATGTATCAAAATGTAAAAATCACGAAACATCGATATCTCAGAAACCACACAACCGATTTCAATAAAACTGGTTTCAAATGATTGGGCTGTCCCCAGAACCCTTAACTTTTGAATTTCGTAATGATTGAACATATGGTGCAAAAGTTATGTAAAGAAAAGTTATCCTGAGGTTGTTTAAACTCACTCATTTTTCTCAGAGATGGCTGAACCGATTTTCACAAAATTATTGTCAAATGAAAGGTCTAGTTGCCCCATAGGTTGCTATTGAGTTTCATTGCAATCGGATTGTAACTTTGTCCGTTGTTCATGAAAATGTGAAATCACATAATGAAAGTTAACATATTGACTTCCTCCTAACGATCACTGGCTAATTTAAAGGTAGAAGAGTGATCCAAATGGCCGAATGTCATATACTACTCGACTCAGTTAGACGAATCGAGCATTTTCTGCATATAAGCATGTATAGGTGTATATGTTTGTGTGTGGGTGTGTACGTGTGTATGTGCACCTTTTTTCGCACTCACTATTCTCAGAGATGGTCTGACCGAACAGATTTCAATGAAATTAATTGCAAATGAAAGGTCTAGTTGCCCTATAAGACCCTATTGAATTTTATTGTAATCTGATTTCTAGTTTAGAGGTTATGTATCAAAGTGTAAAAATCACGAAACATCAATATCTCAGAAACCACACATCTGATTTGATTAAAATTAGTTTCAAATGAACGGGCTACCATAAAAACCCTTAACTTTTGAATTTTATGAAGATTGAACATGTGGTTCAGGAGTTATGGAAAGAAACGTGTTCTGGAGACTATTTAATCTCACTCATGTTTCTCAGAGATGGCTGGCCCGATTTTTATAAAATTAGTGTCATATGAAAGGTCTTGTTGCCCCATAAGATCCTAATGATTTTTTTTTCAAACGGATTATTACTTTGCCTGTTATGTTTAAAAATGTGAAATCCAGCTATGAAAAGAAACATATTCCAAGACAACTTACTTGGACTCACTCATATTTCTCAGAGATGGTTGACCCGATTTCCACAGAATTAGTATCAAATGAAAGGTCTACCTACCTCATAACTCCCTATTGAATTTTGCAGTAATCGGACTGTAACTTCGTCTGTAATGTATCGAAATGTGAAAATCACGAAACTTCATTATCTTAGAAACTACACAACCGATTTGAACAATATTGATATCAGATGAACGGGCTAGTTAAGGGTTAACTGATGAATTATGATTGAACACGTGGTTTCAAAGTTTGGCTGCCCCATACTTTACCTTTTCATTTGATTGTAATCAAGCTTAAGCAAGCGTTATGTTTTAATTTGTAAAACAACGAAAGTCTATTATCTCAAGTACTACACGACTTATTTGAACATAACTAGTGTCATACAAATGAGTCATCTCTCAAACTTACAAATAACAAACTTCATAACAATTTGATATGCTGTTTAAAAGTTTTAGAAAGAACAGAAATTCAAAGACTGTTCAACACTTCACCTGCTTCGATCAATATATATGGCCTCAACATGATTTTAATGTGGTATCGTACTATCTGAACGTTCCCGGCATCGCTCGTGATTAAATTGTTCGAAATTAAGAGTCATTGCTTTTATTTCGCTATTTCTTAAGTACTAACATCACGTCAAATTTCATATTTTATACTTTAATTACAACATCAATATTTTAGAACCCAAAGAGTGGATAAACATTTATTGGATTTAAGCATTCATGTAAATCTATTTTTACAAATAATAAGTTTGAATGAGAAAGGCTGAATCTGACCGCTAGGTGGATTAATTTAGGTTTTTGTCCACGTACCGCTTGGCGATATTTTTCAAACCAATTGTATCCCCTGGCTCGGTTTGTTCTCGCAGCGTGGGAGAGAGTAATGGTAGATCATGTTGTGATGGTCAGAGCAGGTGTGCCTCAAGGTTAAGTCTTGGGTCCAGTCTTATACAACATATTCACTTCAGATCTTCCTGATTTGCCTCCAGGATGCACAAAGTCATTGTTTTGCGATGACACAAGCATTTCCGTAAAAGGGAAAAGTCTTCGTGTAGTATGCAGTCGATTGCAGAAAAGTTCAGATATATTTTCTTCTTACTTGCAAAAGTGGAAAATCTCTCCCAATGCTTCTAAAACTCAAATGATAATTTTTCCTCATAAGCCTAAGGCTTCTTTCCTCAAGCCAAACAATAATCACGTTGTCAAGATAAATGGGGTTATTTTAAGTTGGTCTGACAAGGTTAAGTACTTGGGACTAATTTACGATAAAAAACTTATTTTCAAAGAGCACATTGAGAGTATACAAGCCAAGTGCATAAAATATACGAGATGTTTATATCCTCTCATTAACAGGAAATCTTAACTTTGTTTAAAGAACAAACTTTTGATTTACAAACAAATTTTTAGATCAGCAATGCTTTATGCAGTACCGATCTGGTCAAGTTGCTGTTCAACAAGGAAGAAAACGCTCCAAAGGATTCAGAATAAAATTCTGAAAATGATTTTGAAGCGTCCTCCTTGGTTTGGTACACTCGAATTACATAGATTTACTGGTGTTGAACCATTAGAAGTTATGTCAAATAAAATTACTAACAATTTTCGACAAAAATCGTTGCAATCCTCAATTGCTACGATAAGCTTTCTTTATAGCCAATAAGTTAGCAATTAAGTTAGTTGTAAGTTTACTTCCCCTTTTTTGACAATTAGGTTTAAATCCCTACGAACGATAAGTCCTAACTGCGAAAGCAAACAAATCCTAACAATTAAAATTACAAATTTCTAACAGTGCAGTGTTGAGAAATCACCATTTGTGATTGGACACACATACTCATTACTTACTAATATTTATCATAAATACTTAAGCTACTAACGAATCCCGCCTTTAAAAAAAGTGTTGTGATGGTCTAGTTCAGGTTTCAAATTAAACTATGGTTTGTTTAATTGCTACAATCATGTTTTAAGAGTAATATTGTAAAACAAATGAAATACAATAAAGAAAAATTGCTTTGTCCGTCATTACTGATTTTATTTTCGCGTACCTCTTAAGATACACGTACCTCAGGTTGAGAACCGCTGTTTTACACAAACTTCATGCACGGTGGGACAATTACGCTCGGAACAGCAGTTTAACCTGTGTATAAATATGTATTTGTACCTTCAACTGATGTAAACAAGCAAACTGTAGTGTTCAAGTTTTAGCGTAAATAATTTGGTCTACAACTCTTTTAATGTTTTATTTTAAGCTATGTATTAAGAAGTTTTTTTCTTTCATTGCAGTATTAGGAGTATTGGTGATAGTGTTCATTGCAAGTGTAACGGGTTTTTTTGTTATGTGGTTCACTGATGTGTATGACAATTCACTACTAGAGGTTATTTGTTCAATGTTAATCGAGTTTATATAAACTTATTGAATTATATGTATTTTCATCTTCAAGAAACTAAAATTAAGTTACAATTCAACGGCAGCTGAATGGTGGGAAAGACCCCCCGTCAACCCGTTGTTGAAGGTACATGTGTTCAACTATACAAACACTGAGGAGTACATCAGAGGAGAGGCAACGAAGTTAAAAGTAGTAGACATAGGACCATACGTATATCATGAGACAACAGAGAAAGTAAACGTTTCTTATAACGGTGACGGTACTATCACTTATAAGGTAAGTCTGATGAGTTTAGTTGTCACATCTTTTTGAGTAAACTTGCTACCTATCTATTCAGCTCGTTTGGATTTTGTTAGTTGGCGGCAAATTTGTAGCAAGCAGGCTTGTTATTCTCCTCAGTACCTCAGTACCGGTGACTTTGAGCCAAAATGGCAAATGTTTGTATGTGAAATTACTTAGGATTTGTAGAACCTAATGTCTCAAACTCATTATTATATGAAACATGACATATTTATTCACAGCTTGAAATGAAATGTAGACAAAATTAGTGAACTTTTTATTTAAATAATGTTTCAAAGTACAGGGTGAAAATCATACACAAATAACACTACCAATGATGTCCTACCAATGTCCCGTGTAAACCAACCCGATCGAGAAATTACATCAACTTACTGCTCAAATGGTACGTTAGGGTGTCGTCTCCAATGTTTCAAAGAAATGTTATGTATTGAACCTTTTCTAAACTGTACACTTTCCGATTTTATCGGGCACTTTCCGTGTTCTTTATAGGTCACATAACGACTGTGTAATTTTTCAGATCGATCGGTGGAAACTTGAAAAATCGAGAGCGAAAATATAGTTCCACCGATCAGTCTGAAAAGTTACACAGTTGTCAAAGAACTCCTAAGAATCACGAAAAGTGCATGGTAGCTAACATGCATTTTTTGTCCCAACCTATTAACCATATTTGTGGCAGTTGTAAGTATGCATTGACGTGCTTTGGATCAAATTCTTTGATTAAATGTGTGCATCACAAGCTGGTAGACGGAGCATGGAAAGCGTAGAGTGAATATTCACCGTTCACTTGTTACCCAGTATGAGCGCTGCGTTAAGCAATTTTTTGCACCAAATTTCTTCATTTTGCTTTGAGCTGTGTTTCTGCAGATCGCAGAAAAATAATATACTTATTGCTTACACCTCAGCTGTGGAACAAGAGGGGTGATTCATTTTAATGAGAATACACAAAATTACACCACAGAGTGCACTGCTGAGATAAATTCGATAGCAGTCGAAGAGCAAACTTGCGTGATTTTTTTTTCAGTTTGCAAGCAAACAACGCAAGTCACTGTCCTACCTATATTTTCCTTTCTTTTGATAATTGTTTGAGAGACACACAGTAAAAACACTGCAGTGAGCTCTGTAGTGTAGTTATTGATAGTCTGACCGGATTTTATCGAGGGGGAAAACGGGACAAATGAGTTCAAAAACAGGACACATGGGAAGATTACTATTTAAAATTGATTAATAATCAAAGCATAGAAACTATCAATCATTGCTTTGATAAACCTGCCTTATTCTGTGCAACATTCAATACATTTTACGTAGTAAAGTGTGGTTTTTGGCTGTAAGGTCGTGAAATTTATGATTTTGCAGACCATATACCGTTCGTGATTAAGAAGGTCCTTTCCTGTGCCGCGAAACTGCCAGGAAGGCACAGAATTCATTCAGTAATATTGACAGATTCCTGGCAGCTTAGGAACCTAATTTCCAATTTAACAAATTTCAATGCAAAGCTTCATTACGAACATTTTTAAAGCAATATCCAGAAACGGTACAAAATGGTAAAAAAAACGAGACGGTTAAAAATAGACGAAAAAACGGTACTGTCCATTCAAAACGGAACGTCTGGTCAGCCTAGTTATTGAGCATACTGTCCTTTCGTGTGAGATCACACCAGTTTTTTATCTCTCTGGAGAGATTCCACTGCGCGCACGCTGTGTCCGAAGTGCTGGATTATCATATTTTAATGTACCTCGGATTTTCTTTCAGCAAGTTTGTTTTGGTTAGTTTTGGTCCTAACTTTTCAAAATCAGCTGGTTTTAAAAAAATCCTTCGGGGGAAATTTGAAAAAATTGATTTGAATTTTTAGTGTTTTTTCAACCTAAATTTTTCGATTTGATTGGTGATCTATACAAATTCAACTGAATCGCTTGCAATAATTTATAATTATTACAGTCCCCCAACAGTTATGAATCAAAAGATGTATGAATTCAAAAAAAAACATTTCTGCCCAATTTTATTGTATATAGGTAATCTATAAATGTTTTCATTCACAGAAATATGTAATCTTTCACTTGATTGAGTATTTGTTTCCATGTTGTCCATGTATAAATATTTCTCAGAAAATATATTTATTTTATTACAACTCATCAAATACAAAATTATGGATCACTTTTCAGAGCGGTCCCAATTATGAAACAATTTGCATCATATTAAACAGTTTTCGGCAATGAATTTGTTCAATGAACCTTATTCAAATTATGTAAGGCGTCGTACACAAATTACATAACGCATGAAAGAGGTAGGGGAGGGGGGTTGAGCCTGCGTTACATATTGTTACTTAGGGGGGAGGGGGGGGGGCAGTAGGGACAGTTACGTAACTACGATGTTGGCTCGAAATTGAAAATTTTGAAGGGGGTCAGGTTGTTCAGCGTTACGTAATTTGACGGGGGGGGGAGTCATATCGCACGTTACTTATCGTTACATAGGGGGGGGAGGGGGTCTGAATTCTAGATTTTTAGCGTTACGTAATTTGTGTACGACGCCTAATATGAAGAATTGCCATGTTTCATATCGTTTTAAAGATCTCACACGGCCTGGTCACATTTTATGTGACTTTCGAGGTTGCAGTAAGAATGAGAGTCCAGGTATGTCGCTTCCGAAGGTAGCGATGAACTGTTCCATATGGTACATCATAACTTTTTGCCGCTTCATGTAGCTTTCCCGTCCCACGTGCTTTGAGAACAGTATTTTTCAATGACTCCACACTGTTTAGCTTTCGTTTAGAGCCCAATAGAAGTTGATAGGGTGTTTCAACTGGTTGAAATCATATTTGAATCGGAGTGATTCATAACCTTGTCTTGGTCCCTATCATAAAACATTTAGAAAATAACTTATTTTTATAGACAAATCGCTATCAACCATCAACATTTCGGTAAATGGTGAAGAACTCACCTTGATTTTTGTGTATTAGCTATTTTTTGCCCAAGAATTAGCTATTATATCACATAGAAACCTTATGAATGAGGAGCGCGCTACTTACGCTGATTGAGAAAAACGATAAAATCTTTGATAGATTGTAGATTACAATATTATACGCCTATAAAAAACGTATCTATCTTGGGATAAAAACGATGTTTTCTATGTTCAAAGCTAGCAAATATGGTATGCTTTACTGCAAAAATGCTACATGCCTTCGAACAGTTTTTTTAACTGAGTCAAAAAATATAAAACACAAAAGTGATCCTAATTGTGGGAGATCCATAATAGGGTGTTTTAGGGGTATGTATATTATTTTTTGTTTTGATAAGAAATGTAAAAAAAATCATATTACACTGAGTTTTTTTTTTTATTGTAAACAGCCGAACTATTAAACAAAATCGATTTCGAATTTTAACAACTGTAAGTGATTTTAAGACAAACCCTGCCGTCAAGAAATCATGACACAGGGGTGCCAGGTCATTTTTCAAATAACTTCACACTCCATAAAAAATGACTCCACACATAAGAAATCTGTATACACGGTCCCCCATTGAAAGTTAAAAAATCCCAGTGAAAACCTCAAATCGAGTGCGGGTAATAAACCGACTATTAGGCTTCCACTACTTCACACGAGCTCTAATGTCTTCGAAATTGAGATATGTCTTCACATTTGGCATCCCTGTCATAACACGCGAACCAGGGTTATATTTCCACAGGCCAGCAGTATTAATGTCACTTTGTGCTCGGTCAGGGTTATATTTTCGAGCAGCAGAAGTGTCACTTTGTGCACTACTTGCCAGTTAGTAAAAATTTAAAAAAATCTAATTTT
Organism: Wyeomyia smithii; assembly: GCF_029784165.1. Classification (NCBI taxonomy): domain Eukaryota; kingdom Metazoa; phylum Arthropoda; class Insecta; order Diptera; family Culicidae; genus Wyeomyia; species Wyeomyia smithii. The sequence goes on along the minus strand of NC_073695.1, from coordinate 125,494,407 downwards.
TCAATTTAAAAATAAAAAAAAATCGTAGAGATTTAAGAAAAAACACGTAGTGCCTTCTAAAAGGTCGGTCATCGATTAGTATAAGAAAAAGCAGGTAGTTTTTCAAATTAAAACCCCCTATTGTTGAGGGATACATGATAAAATACGTCAAAAGTTCTAAATTGTTTTCAATCTGTCTGATTTCTTATTTTTGAAACAAAAGTTAATAAAAACTCAAATGTTTTATTCCTGGTTTAGTTTTTCTAGGTGGTTAGAACATACTCTAGTATACAATATAGCAGCTTCCGCAAAGAACTTTGGGATACATTTCACTATCTTTGTCGCATTCGAGAATGAAGCATTGTTTATGGTTTTTGTCAGCGTATTATGTATCAATTTAGGTTGTTTCACTTTTATGAAACACAAAAGACATATTTTAGGCCGAATTTGTTCATGTGTTTTCTTCATTATGTACAATCTTCTGAAAACAACTAGACGAGCCGTCGTTAGTTTTAACATTGTCGAAATGGTTTGTTAATATCACTGTTTCACATGTGTTGTAAATCATAGCAATCACTGATTTTTTCACATGCACCATAACAACCAAGGTTACTTTGCAGTGAGTGAATAACAAATGCATATCATTTACTAGTATATAAATGTGTTCGGGTTTTTTCGTAATGTTTTTTTCAATACCTGTGTATATACCTCATTTTTTCTTCAACATGTAATTTAAAAATCTACTAGGAAAGCTATTTTGAGCTTAAGATCGTGATGAAGTTATTTATTTTGAACGTTATCAGTGTATTTAACATTAAAAATTATTCCCCCGATGTATTTTTTTAAAACCGGTTGATTTTGAAAGGTATGGACCCAAACTAATTTTTGGTGAAAGAAAAGGTACATTAAAGTATGATAATCCGGCATTTCGGACACACCGTGGCGGTGTTTTTTTACAAGCAACTCAGATACACACGATTTTTAAAATAGTTAACGAATTGCTGCCGCGATATTTGTGATCAAATTGTGAGAGGAAGTGATGTTCATAGATACAATACTTACTAGAAACGCGACAGAAATTCAAACATCAAATTTTTTTGACGCTTCATAGAATTCATTATTTTTTAAAGGAATTTAAATATGCAATTCGATGCCTACACAGGTCAAACGTACAACAACGATACTTGAGTTTAAGAGACAATGCATTCAAACACGTCAAAGCTGTTTCTTAAGCAGCTTACCAGAATTATTTTTCAAATTTACACACTAAATTGACGAAGTTTTCATAAGGGATGACTTCATTTAGACATCTGCTGTAATAACTTTTTATTAGTATTTATTAAAGCTCTGTAAAAACTTTTATGTTCCTCCCGATGATAATTATGGATTTTGTATTTGATGAAGTAGTTAAAAAATGAGAAATTTACAAAGGTTTGAGAATCGCGTGCGTCGCTTAGATACTTTTTCTCTCTCATGTGGCCTAGTATGTTTACCAGTAATTGCAATCAGATCACTATGCAACTTTCTTTTAAATTTCTTTTTTAAAAAGATATTACAAGTGTTGTGTGGGTAAATATTCACATGTATTCATTCTTCGATAAATGTATCGGTAATTACTTTGGGAACTTAGAAATACTGTAAATGTTTTATTAGTTCTTGCATTTTCTGGTACAAACTGATAGAAGTATGTTTGACCAGAGAAAAATATTCTTCGGCGGTATTGAAAGCAGTGTATCATCGAACATGACATTAAAAACCTTCTTTTTCATTTGGATTTCAGGAACGGCGATCTTACCAATTTTTGGCGAATCAATCAAGCGGTATGCAGTATGATAAAGTCATAGTTCCCAATGTGCCAATGCTTACCGCAGCTTCGAAGTACTTTTATGAATCATTCTTTCAAAAAGTGTTACTAAATTCCGCTTTGAGCGGTGTAAATGCTGTTCCATTCAAAACGCTTCCAGTAGATTCTTTTTTGTGGGGTTACGAAGATAAGCTTCTTAATTTAGCAAATCAATTTTCTTTCAATAGTGAGATATCTTTTAAAAAATTTGGAATTCTAATGACGGTTAGTATTTGTAAATTTCGTATTTTTTGTCAACTTCTTTTTTTGTAATTACAGCGAAATGGTACTAGTGCTGAAACGTTCACTATATACTCAGGTGAAAAAGATTTGAAGCAATTAGCTATTATAAAAGGGTTAGATGGAAAGTCTTCATTAAACTTGTGGACTACGGACGAATGCAATCGTGTGGATGGAACAGATGGCTCCCAGTTCCCCCCTCATCTTATGGACAAACGGCAGACTTTGTACGTGTTTATCAAGTCTCTTTGCCGGAAATTTCCTCTTAGGTATGAGAAAGAAGTCACTCTATTCGATGGTATTCCCGCATGGCGTTATAAAGCACCGTTAGATGTATTCGCTCATCCTAATATTAGTGCCGATAATCAATGTTTTTGTCATCTCGGATCGGCCTCTTGTCCACCTAGTGGATTATTGAATGCAACTCTGTGTTCTTATGGAGCTCCTATTTATGCTTCATTCCCGCACTTTTATACTGGTGATGCAAGGCTTCTAGAGGTAGTAGAAGGCTTGAATCCTCAGCGAGAAAAACATGAAACATATGCCGATATTCACCCACGGCTAGCTTTTCCAATTGATGGTGCATCACGGTTTCAGATTAATGTTCAAGTAAAAAAGACATCTTACATTACAGGTAAATATACAATCATATGTAACGCAGTATTTTCGATGGAATCTAGCAGGTTATTTATCATTGCAGCTTTAGAAAGGTTTGAAGATGGTGATATTCTGCCAGTTGTATGGCTCGAAGTGGTTCCTGGTGTGATCTCAGAGGAACTACGCAACATGATCTATCATAGTACTTTTAGTGCTAATGCAATTCAATTGTCTTTTAAATATGGCTCTCTTCTGATTTGCGTAACCACATTCGCACTTCTTACCATGGCTTGTTATTGCCGTATGAAAAATACTAACCCTGATGCATACAGTTGCAATAAACAAGCTGACCAAACCACGAATGAAGTAAAGAGGTTAAGCTCGTCAAATGAGATGAAGAACCATGAGTAATTCAGAGATAGGGCGACATCCATAAATTACGTAAAGCGAAAACCCAATATTTAGACCTCCACCCCCCTAATGCAACGAAACGTAACGCCAATACCTACCCCCCGACAAACATTACCTAACGCTGTAGAAGAATTTGCCTGGTAAAAATACTCGATTTTGTAGAGTCTCTCCAGAGTTTTTATGTTACGTAACTATCGTACTTCCCTTTTCAAACAGCGTAACAAATCGTAACGCTCAAGAATAGCCCCTCTCCCCCCTATGAGCGTTACGTAATTTATGGTTAGCTTTTTACGCTCCATGATGGCGGTCGTTATAATGCGTGTTCGTAATATGCGAACCTCTCTGCTTACGTCAGTTCTGGGATTTCAGATGAATGGGCAACACAAATGTTGCCAGTTATATTTTTCTGTTGACAAACTACATGAAGACTCGAAACTGACATGAGCAGAGTTGTCGAAAGGGTGGTTATTTTTTTACGATTTTCCTATTAAAGCTCCGCTATTATGGCGCGTAAAAAATTGGATAGAAATACAGCAGGTAGTTAATATACAATGGCGATTTAATGAAAAGTGTCAGCTATTGGAAGCTCACTGATGATGGTGACTGATAACCATTCCATAGCTAAAACTCACTTCTTTGACATTCAACTGAGATATTATTTGTAAATAGCATCTAGTTTTTAAATTAGAACAGCAGCTTTTAATGCTATTCGGTAGATAATCTGATTGAATCTTTTTGAAACGGCAGCACTGTACAAATAACTACTAATACGAATCACTTAAACTGCTTTAATTTTAAAAATCTGTCACGTTAAGAAAAACGAAAATAAAACTGCGTCATATAACATGAAATCTACGAATCATTCAAGAAAAAAAGATATCCTTTTACATCATAGTATGATAATTATTCCCAGATGGTCTAGCGGTACGATGCTGACCTAACAAATCAGTCGTCGTAGGTTCGAGTCTCAGCTCGGAAGAGACTGTTAGTGTTAGTAGGATCATAGCGCTAGCCCCGCAATTATCGTGTACACTAAACAGAATTACTATATTTGCGCTCACGACATGCAAAATTCATCTTCAAATATATCTTCAAATCAATAGCCAAAATACCCGAGCACTTGACCTTACCCTAAACATCCGCAAAAAACACGAAAATTCATTATTTTTCGACTTTCCAGAGCAAAATCACGCTAAATGACCTGGAAATACGCGAAAATTTAATCGACCATTTATCATGTGAATGAAACTTTGCACACGTATTCGCCTAAGTAAACTGAACATTGTTCACAGATGGAAAGCTTTTTAAGACCCATGAGTTATTTTATAAAAGAGCGCTTGCATTGAGCCTTTTTTTCGAAGCATTGAAGCTCAGAAACCGTTGGTTGTATAGAAAAACTGTCTGAGAATGAATTGTAGCATAATGCTTCGAAAAAAATATTACCGGCAAAAAATATTTTTTTGACTAAAAAAATTGAAAAATAAACACTAAATTTCAATTTAAAAAAAAGTATTAATTTTTTTTCAAATCTAAAATGGGAAATATTTGACCATAGGTCATTTCGCGCGATTTTGCTCTAAAGTCAAATGTCCCATCTTAGAAGTATTTTTCGATCAATATCTCAAAAACTAAGCAACTAATCAGCAATCCGCTTGGTAGCTCTTTGAGGGTACGAAGTACCTTCCGTTTGCGCTTAAGGGGTTATATCTACCAAATGCTCAAAAAAGCAAGGCTTTTTTAATGATTTTTTTACAGGACATTTGAGTTGTAAGGTATATAAATAATATATCATTGGATTGAGCAACTCTTGCAGAATAGAAAAAATATTTTAATTGCTATTTTTGTTACAAAATGGCGGCTGTGCAGCGATTGCCGTGAACCGCTTTTTTCAAAAGTTGTTCCGCGGCGAGCAGTAGAAGTCGTGCCCAACTCCACCTAAAACTAAAACAAAATTTGTTTCATTATCTACATAAGTGTCGCTAGTGAAGAACACATGATTATATTTTTAGAATTTTTCTTCGCAAACTGGCATCGGTTTAAAAAAAAACCTAAATTAATCCACCTAGCGGTCAGACCCAGCCTTTCTCATTCAATTTTTTATTTGTAAAAATAGATTTACATGACCGCTTCAATCCAACAAATGTATATTCGCTCTTTAGGTTCTAAAATTTTGATGTTGTAATCTTTACATATAAAAATGCAGTCAAGTCTGTTTGTCTGTCTGATTCATATAGGCCCGAAAACTACCGAACCGATCGACGTGAAAATTTGTGTGTAGGGGTTTTTGGTGCCGATAAAGGTTCCTATGATAGTTTGAGACCCCTCCCTCTTCTGGAAGGGAGGAGTCCCATACAAATGAAACATAAATTTCTGCACAACTCAAAAACAAACCAAGCAAATGAAACCGAATTTGGCATGTGGATGTTTTAAGGGGTAACTAATATGTCCATAATAGTTGGATGAAACACAAATTTGTGCACATCTCGAGAACTAATCAACCAAATGGAACAAAATCTTGCAGGTAAATGTTTTTAGTGGTAACAAATATGTACATAATGGTTCGACACCCGACTCCCTCTTCTATAAGGGAGGAATCCCATGAAAATGAAACACAAATTTCGCACAGCTCAAGAACCAATCAAGAAAATACAACCAAATTTGGTATGTGAATGTTTTTAGAGGTAACAAATATGTCCATAATGGTTTACGCCCCTCCCTCTTCTGGAAGTACATGTTTCTTCACAAATTTCTGCACATTTCGCGAACTAATCAACTAAATGGAACCATATTGGCAGGTGCATGTTTTTAATGGTAATTGATATGTTCCATAATAGACCTCAGACAACATTTTGGATTGTAAGATGGCAACTTCCGGTTTCTGGAAAACAGCCAAAAATGACCGATTTCCACCCAATATAATAATATCCTGATCTAGAATAATACACAGGAGCTAAAATCGACCACAGATAGCATTTTAAATTCTAAGATGGCGACTTCCGGTTTCTGAAAACAGCTGAAAATGACCAAATACCACCTAATATGGGTATTTCCGGAACCGTAATGATGCACTGGAGCCACAAATCGACTTCAGACAACATTTTAAATTGTAAGATGGCAACTTCCGGTTTCTGGAAAACAGCCTGAAACGGATGATTCCCATTAAATATTAGTATTTCTGGAACCAGAAAGATGCACAGAAGCTGAAAATTGATCACAGACACAGTATTGAATTTTAAGATGGAGACTTCCGGTGTCTGGCAAACAGCCGGAAATGACCAAATACCATTCGATATGAATGTTTTCGGAACCAGAATTACGCCCAGATGACAGAAATTGATTTCACAGACATTTTTGAAGTCCAAAATGACGACATTCGGCTTCTGAAAAACAGTCCAAAGTGACAAAATATCACCCAATATGAGTTTTTCTTTAACCAGTATCCTAAATACAATTTTGAAATCCAAGATGGCGACTACCGGTTTGTGAAAAACAGCCTAAAATAAACAAGTACTATCCAATATGAGTATCTCTGGAACCAAAATGATGCAAGGAGCTTACAAATGACCTCAGGCACCATTTTGAATTGCTAAATGGCAACTTATAGGCAACAGTCGGAAATGTCCGAATAATACTCAATATGGATATTTCCGTAAACGTGATGATGCATAGAAACCAAACGTTGACCCTGGACACCATTTTGAATTTAAAGACGACCACTTTTAGTTTCTGGAAAATAACCAAAAATACCTCCCAATATGGGTATTTCCGGTGTCAGATTGATGCCAGAAAGTCTGCTGAAAATGACAGAATACCACCCAATATGAATATATTCAGAATTAAGACGATGTACAGAAGCCAAAAATTGAGGATATTGTCATTTCGTTAAAACCAATCATTTCAAACGGTTTGTTATTTGACTTTGATCATATCCTATGACCGATTCGTCGTGCATTTGCAGACTTTAAACACATTGCAAGGAATCAATGAATTTGGAACGTTCAAATAGAACGATACCAAATTTAAATTATGTTGAGGCCACATATATCGATCAAAGCAGGTATAGTTTTAAATGGTCTTTGAATTTCTCTCTTTCCATAACTTTTGAGCCACATATCAAATTGTTATGAAGTTTGTTATTTGTAAGTTTGAGAGATGACTCGTTCGTTTGACACTAGTTATGTTCAAATAAGTCATGTAATCTTTGAGATAATAGACTTTCGTTGTTTTATTAACAATTTAATACATAACGGTTGCATAAGTTTGATCATAATCAAATGAAATGGGAACGTGTAGGGCAGCCAAACTTTGAAACCACGTGTTCAATCATAACTCATCAGTTAACCCTTAACTAGCTTGCTCATCTGATAATAATAATCAAATCGGTTGTGTAGTTTCTGAGATAATGAAAATTCGTGATTTTCACAAGTCGGTACATTACAAATGAAGTTACAGTTCGATTACAGTTAAATTCAATAAGGTCTTCTGAGGAAGCTAGACCATTCATTTGACACTAATTTTGTGGAAATCGGGTCGGCCATCTCTGAGATAAGTGAGTGAGTCCATGTAGTCTTCGGAATATGTTCCTTTGCATAGCTGGATTTCACATTTTTAAACATAACAGGCAAAGTAAAAGTCCGATTGCAAAACAAATCAATGGGGTCTTATGGGGCAACAAGATCTTTCATTTGCAATTAATTTCATGAAAATCGGTCCAGCCATCTCTGAGAAAAGTGAGTGAGAATAAAAATCTGCACATACACACACACACACGCACACACACACACACACATACAGAAAATGCTCAGCTCGTCGAGCTGAGTCGAGTGATATATGCCATTCGGCCCTTTGGAGCACTTTCATACTTTCGGTTTTGCAAGTGATTGCTATACCTTTCTAGGAGAAAGGCAAAAAGTTCTGTTTCGACAAAAAAAATCGACTTTGATTGTTTATAACTTTAGTTGTTGCTAATCAATCGCTTAAATCGTGTGCACTTCACTAGATAATCTAATGAAGAAGCTACAGTTAAAATTTCAAGTCAATCGGATGTAAACTTTTTCAGTTCTACTGCTCGCCGATTTTGGAAACATGGTTTTGAGAAAAAAGCGTTTAAAGTTTCAAAATGCTATAAATCTCAAGAATCGCAATAACAAAACCCCTAATAATTTTTTTACCTTCAGTCAGCTATCCCTGCGCCGCAAAATTGTCCTTCCTGGGTTTTATTTTCCACTTCTTCCTTTTTGTCATCTGATGTATGGCTGCGCCTAGCCACTTTCGCGATGTCGGACATGCGATGCTTAGCAACTTTGACACAGTTGGCGCCCGATCCCACGCAAAACTCAAACTTGTCACTCATATTTAAGTACTTTTGAATATAACTCACTGTTAAAAAGTATAGAAAAACTCAAACAAAGAATGTACACAACGATAACGGCTGATCGACTAAACAAAGGGGAATTGTGAGTAAACACGTTCTGTAGAGACGCTATAACGGTCGAAATTTGATGCAGAGACCTCTATACTTCAAATTTGAAACATGAAAACGATCTTAGGTAACTTCTGCTAGTTTACAAAGCCTCGAAATATAAAAAACGAGCATCGCCAAATTAAACGAAAAATGTGATTTTGGAGTATAAAAGTTGTTCGGTAAAAATTGATTTGAACGAACTTTGAATTTAGATCTGTACTTGAGCGACGTAGATTTTGTTTCTTGGATAGTTTTAGCATGATTTAGGCCAATAAAAATAAATGGCGAAAAAAAAATTTTTTTCTGGTAGATATAACCCCTTAAGAACATTAAAATCGGATAATGCGTTCTTTAACAACATACATACACGCTTCAACTTCGTCAACAACATAGGGGTAAACAGGGTAAGACCGCCCAGCGGGGTAAGACCGCCCACCGTGATTTTACTACCAAGTTATATAATAATTGAAAAAATTCTTTAACATGTCTATTACAGTATAATTACATAACATCTTGCACCCCTTTCTTTTTTGATAGTGCGTGAACAGTCACAGAAATAGTTAAAAACAACCTTTCAGCTGGCAACCAGTCAACGCGCTATTGTTTTGCGGCAACGGGACTTAAGGTTTTTCTGTCTAAAAATCTATTCTTTTATTCGTGAATATACGTTTAACCGCTTGCCTGAATCTGTCTTCTTTCGGAAATATCGAAGGCCATGAGTAATCTTGTAACTTTGACTACTTTTTCGATGGAATATGAAAATGTTCCACTGGGGGTAAAGTCGCCCACTATACATGGGGTAAAACCGCCACGTATACAAGTGCTTGTTGTTTTACTTCAAGACCCAAATGCCTCAACACTACAAAGGGAATATTTACAGGATCAGTAAAGCAATTTCAAGCCACATAAGATATCAATGTTAATCGATAATTTCCGATTTGGTAGAAGTTTTCTAGAAATTTTTTTTAACGCGACTAATTTTTGAAAAAAGTAAACTTGTGTAAAAATGGTATTAATGAACAAAAAAAAAAATTAGAGCCAGGACGGTTTGTTTGATCGATATGACTTCTCCGGCAGAGTTGAAAATAGCAGTTTTTTACTTCCGAAAAAAGAATATACTGTAAAAAAATTAAAGAAAAGATATAAAAAAAGAATTAAATTTTTTTTCAATTTATTTAAAAAAAATGATGTTTCTGCCTGCAAAATCTACAAAAGGTAAGCTTAAATTTGATGGTTATTTGATCATGGAGTAATAGAAATATTTATAGCTCAAATTTTGTAAAGATTTTTTCTTGGGCGTCGTTGGTAATTTCGTTCGTCAAAAAACCATAAAAAAAATTGAAAATATGAACAAAAAATCAATAATTATTATTATTACTCTATACATAATAAGTCTTCAAAAAAATCATACAGGCAGGTAGAATGAGTTTGTATTTTTAGCTTAAAGACAGGTTTATTATAAATTGAGAGTTTCAGGAGGGGAGGCTGGCATCACGGCTAACTAATAATACGTGCCCCGAAAGCTATCCGTTTAATTTATTAATTTATAAGTGAATTAAGTGGCCAAACTTGTTAAAAAGTGTCAAGTTGTGATCTGTGATGCTTTGTCTAAATGAGAAAAGTGAAGGTTTTGTGAAAAACACAGTGTTCCTTGCGTGAAAGTGATAATTTTTCCTCGAATTGCAATTGAAAATTGTAAGGCCAGCTGAGTTGCGTCAGTGTGAGTGCCTACTTTGTGCGTCGCGCTAACTAGCGGTTCGTTATTAACATGCGAAAATGGAATGCATGGCGGTGTGAGCGAAGAGAACGATAATATCTGGAGAGATAGCGAAGAGAGAAGTGTTGCGCTGTGCTTGTCGGTGTTTGTTTCGCTGGCATAGGCATAACCAAAATAAAACAGATGAGTATAAGTTTTTGTATCAAATATTTTAAGAATGCATAGGCTCTGTGTATAGTAGTTTTTAGCGGGTTTTGGACTTTTTCAGAAGTGTAAATGTGTCATCTGTTGGGTGCACAAAGTGTGGTAGCTTTTCGGTTGCGGGTAGATTTTTTTTGTTTTTTTTAGAGTTTTTTATATTTACAAACCAGATTGTGCGATGCGCTCTCACAGGTCAAAATTGACAGTTTTACAATATAGTTTCAAAATTTATCATTCGAGCATGACAATGCGGCATGCGATTGATGCATCGTCTACAATTGTGAGTCCTGGCAGGGCGGTGACATTTTATTCAGTTCTATGTTCTTGTTTTATGATTTTCCTAGCTTTTGGACATATGTTGATATACATAAGTAACTTTTATTTAATTATGTTGAAATCGTTTTGGGCGTGAAAATAGTTCACGACAACTGAACTTTGATTGCAATTATTTTGGCATTTTAATAATAAACTTGGAACTCTGTTTTGTTTAATATGCTTATTTGCATTTTTTTGAGTTTTTGGGCTATGAATGCATGGAACTTTGTCAGTTTTTATACTCAGTAGGTCTTTGGTGCGTTTCTTCGGTAGGAGAAAATGGAGCGGTCGTGCATTATGCCCCGGTGAAACGCATCATCGGCCCGGGTGAGTTTTGTTTATCTAAGGGTTTCCGGAGTGTAGTGGGCACGCTATTGTTTGCTTCGGGGAGATCAGCTCAGTTTCGCGCACGTTATTTTGACAGCGCTCAGTGTAACTATCTTAATACAGCGGTTTCGGAGTTCAATGACCATTACATCGTATAATGCTCGGGTGTGCCTTGTGGGTTTTTTTTTACTCGCTCTAACGGTTCTTTGAGCTGGTACCAGTAGTTTGCGTTCGGCGTGCGGTGCGTTTTACGAAATTCATTCGTTTCGAGGTAAATTTTAATAGTTCACGGGATGAAACGCGAAGTTTGGTGTGATACAGACTGTTAACGATTGGTTGCCGGTGATACCTGGAAACTTCGATTCTCCTATATGCCGATACAGCGATCGTGATGCGGTTCTATTTATATCGTCTTCTGATGGCCGGTTGCGCAGAGACCGAGAAATATCCATATCGGGCGCGAATTTGTGTAGAAAAGATCGCACCATCAACCTCGATGGATCCAGATCAATTCCTTTCCACTAACACTAATACCTTCCTTTGATACTTGTGGATGATGCAGAGGATTCCTCGGTCTCTAGTAGCAACAAGTATTAAACTAACACTCCCGATATCCCTTCCTCTATTGATCTGCATTGGGCGTGGCCTGCTCCGTTATTGACCAGTGAAAAGAAAAATCACCAGGAATTGTACACTGAAAATGGCTTGCTACTCTTAGGCACCATTTTGACGGTTCTTTGTGCAATTTCAGCTGATTCTGGTCAATCGCGGGCAACACACGGGCGATCAAATATGCTATGCTATATGCTATGCTAGACAGGTTTATTATAAATTGAATATCTTGAAAAACCCCAATTCTGAAAAATCTATGTATTTAGAAAACAACAAAGAGTTACCTAAACATTGATTTGAACTTGGATAATCAAAAAACAAAAAAAGTTAAAACTTAGAAAAAAAAATTTTTTCAGATTTTTCACAGTGTAGGTATTTTTTTTCAAAAAAGAAAAAAAATACCATCCACAACTTTGTCAAAGACACTATACCGATAAAATCAACCCAACTTGGCCCTAAGAATATTTGTTATTCTCAAAAAATGGTGGGCGATCTTACCCCGCTGGTGGGCGGGCTTACCCCGCATGAAAAAGATCTGCACATTTTCAATGAATTTTTAAAATTGAAAAAAAAGCAGGAAAATAAACAAAAAAATTTCAGTTCTTATTTTTTAAATGCGGGTATTGAATAGAAGAACCTCTTAGCGAAGAAAAAATGAAATTGCAGCCGCAAGTTTTTTTTATAAACAGAATTGCTTAAGGGGGCGGTCTTACCCCGCTTACTCCTACATACACACAAACAGACAATGTTCAATTCATTGAACTGAGTTCACGATAGCAAAAGTGGTACAAGTGCCATTAAGTTAATTTTTCAGGAGACGCAATAAGCGAAAATACTCGTTAATTATTTTCAGTATTTATTTCCAACATGACTGCAATAAATCATTGCTGGAAAGGTTTCGAAACGCCGTGCAAGACAACAGAACAATATTTGGTTGAGAATCTTGCACAAACTTTTACGGGAAAGCATGTACCACTTTTGTTCTAGGGAAAAAATAACGATAACCAGGGTGTCTGAAACATAGGCGTAGCCAGCGGGGGCAGCCCCCCCCCCTATTTGAAATCCTGGCTACGCCCATAGTCTGAAATATTCAGCGCCAAATATTTCGT